>NC_081189.1:76201282-76358782 GCF_902713425.1 Acipenser ruthenus
ATATATATATATATATATATATATATATATATATATATATATACACTACCGGTCAAAAGTTTTAGAACACCTCAATTTTTCCAGTTTTTTTTTTTATTTATGCAGTTTAATGTCTCAATGTGCTCTGAAATTAAAGCATAGAACAAATAAACAATTGGAGATAAAAAAAGAAATCATGGAATCGTTTTGTTTAACAAAATTTAATCTAAATTTTTGACTCATCAAAGTAGCCACCTTTTGCAGATATAACAGCCGAACACACTTGTGGCATTCTTTCTACAATGGAAATCAAATATTGTTCGGAAAGTTCTTCCCAACACTGTTGCAGAAGTTCCCACAAATGTGTTGCACTTGTAGGTTGCTTTGCTTTCACCCTTCTGTCCAGTTCATCCCAAACCAGCTCGATGGGGTTTAAGTCTGGAGACTGTGCTGGCCATTCCATGATTTGAAGCCTACTGTCTTGTTCTTTTCTTCTAAGGTAGTTCTGACATAGCCTGGAGGTATGTTTTGGGTCATTATCTTGCTATAGGATGAACCCCTGACCAACTGGGCGTATACCAGAGGGTATTGCATGGTGCTGCAAAATGCTGTGGTAGCAGTTTTGGTTCAGGGTGTCAGTCACTCTGTGCAAGTCGCCGACTCTGGATCCAGCAAAAGAGCCCCAGACCATCACGCTTCCTCCTCCATGTTTGACAGTTGGTGTCACACACCGAGGAACCATCCTTTCACCTACTCGACGGCGTACAAAAACCCTGCGTGATGAACTGAAGATTTCAAATTTTGATTCATCGGTCCATAAGACCTTCTTCCAGTCTTCAGTAGTCCACTGGCAGTGCTTCATGGCCCAGGCAAGCCTCTTTTTCTTATTTTGCCATCTTAGCAATGGCTTTCTTACTGCCACTCGACCTGTCAAACCTGCAGCTCGAAGTCTTCTCTTCACAGTTGAAACTGAGATTTGCTTACTTCGACCAGTGTTAAGCTGTGCTTGAAGCTGTTGTCCTGTGAGCCGCCTATCACCTAAGCTGTTGACTCTCAGAAACTTGTCTTCTGATTCTGTTGTGGCTTTGGGTCTGCCAGACCTCTTCCTGTCAGAGTTTCCTCCAGTTTCCAAGTGCCTTTTGATGGTGTAGGAAACTGTACTCACTGACACCTTGGCTTTCTTTGCAATTTCTCTAAAGGAAAGACCTACACTTTTAAGGGTTATAATGGTCTGTCTGTCTTCCTTTGTTAATTGCCTTTTTCTCACCATTATGAGAGCAATATACTACTTCCTGCAGTACAATACTGTCCAAATAATGCTTAAGAGGGTGTAGTAACACAGTCTGTTCCAACACTGCTTTTATACAGACAGAGGGTTTGTAAGTAATCAACGAAAGTTGGGACACCTGTAGGAATTGTTAGCATCAACTTTCAAGGCTTAATTTACTTCCATTGCTGCAGAACAGCTGTAAGTTGTTAACCCATTACTTGTTCCCTGAAAAAGGCCTTTTTGTATAACTCTGAAATGTACATTATTTTTCAGTTTTTGGTAACCTAAACTTTTTTTTTTTAACCTCTGGCAGTTTACCGCTTACCTTTGTACCATTTCAGGTTATTCACTGGACTTGAACTGCTTAAATTTCAATAAAAACTGGAAAAATGGGGGTGTTCTAAAACTTTTGACCGGTAGTGTGTATATATATATATATATATATATATATATATATATATATATATATATATATATATATATATATATTTAATAGTGCCTTTGCTTTGTAGTTACATGCTTGTAGCTAAAAAAAATAATAATAGAATAATGTATTATATTGTAAGAGGAAAAACCTGATTAAGGCCGGTTTACACTCCATCGCTCAACTAAACACCAAGCTCGATTATCTCTCGATGAATACACTGTCATCGTCCATGGACGCACTATAAACACACAGCGACACTGTAATTCCACTTGACCCGAGAATTATTGTGAGCAGAAATGGAAGATGAAGCGCTTCAGTTCGTTTTTACTTCTGCTTTACTTTTAAGAAGGAGAAGACAACGTCCTAAAGATGCTTATGGATTTTTCGCATATAGGCATGTTAACGATGTTGTCTTCTCTTTTCTGCTTCATCAGTACAATTTGTACAAGAGCCTGGAGCTCGTAAAACCTGAAATGGCTCAAACTGCAGTGCAATTCAATGGGTGTCTTATTTCCAGCCCTGCTTTATATGCAGATTTATTCTGACATCTGGTATTATAATATACATGTGTGTTAAAATAATGATAAGCACTGTAATACAGGGGTAAAAAAGTGGTGTTCCAGACAGATTACAAAAAGAAAAGGCTGGGGTTGTTATTTGTTGAGCTGTGGTATTTCGTCTAGTAAAGAACACATTTTGATTCTATATTGCTTTATGCTGTATTGCAATGTAGCTATTAATCTTTTACTTATTAAATGCATTCTTGGGAAAACAAACACTGTGCTGTAATAGGCTGTACAAAGTTTATTGTCTTTTGCTGTTTCATATGTTTTTTGTTTTTTTTTACAGCGGTCTGTGTATGCCGTGCACCAACACATGTCTAGCAAAGAGTGTTTAGAATGAAGCTGTGATTAAAGCCATTCTGCTGCTCTTACTGTATGTAGTACAGTTGGTAGGTTGATAGCTAGATTAGATAGATAGATATAGACAGATACATAGATCAATCACTTTATTTCAATGCTTGTTTATTCGTTATGTTCTGTATAATGACATTTTATTGTCTTATAGTTCCGCAATGCAGTTGTTTAATATTATTTAAACATACTGTGGGATATGACATTTTGTGCGATAACATTTTGTGCCGGTCAAGAGACAGAATCTTGAATCCTTTCATTTGCCGTGAGGGTAAAATACTCACAAGTTGATTGCATTTGTTCAGCAATGGATTCCCAAGTATCCTCTTTTTTCTGCTGATCTCTATAATCTGCTCTATCTACTCTATACAGGCAGGGATATCCAGTAATTATACTGAGGAGCATCTCAACACACACCCTGTCATTTTTAGTGCTGTATCACCTATCAATGAGGTAAAAGTTCAGCTGATTTTAACTCTCAGCAACGGTACCAGTGACTGTGGTTTTCTAGCAGGGTGATTGTCGGTGACACTATACACTGCACGACGACGCGACAGCGATGATCACCGGTTGTCTTGTTATAATAAAAACCTCTCCAACTGCAATACCCAGCTTAGGCAGCTCTGTCTCCCTTTCATCTGACATCTTTTCCCATTCCCATTAGTCATCAGCTATTTTTGTTTGTATGACAATGCTAATTGCATTCGGTAAATGGTTTACAGCGCTTAGTGCAGGGGCACATTTTTCACTGTGGTAATTGGCCTTAACCTATCACATTCCACCCCTTAAACAAGTTTTTTTTTTTTTTTTTTTTTTTTTTACCACTTCCCAACCTGTCTGTAAATCACATGCCTATTTAGTGTTACCGCCACTTATTCACAGTTCAGACATTTTATTAAAACAATGCAAATAAACTGCTACTGAAAACCATCAAGATGTCCGGTCATGTATTACATTTTTCCAATATTATGACAGCAAAAGAACATTCAAGGAGGAAGTAAAATGTCTAAGAGATACAAATGGCAAAATCATAGATGAAGTGAAAAAAATAGCAAACATATTAAATGATTACTTCTCACACGTTTTTACAAAGGAGGATACGGACAACATGCCCCACAACTGAAACCCCACATAACTTTAGCATAACAGAGGCAGAAGTGATAACGGGACTAGGAGCTCTTAAAATAAACAAATCCCCTGGGCCGGATGAGATCCTCCCAATAGTACTCAAAGAAATGAAAGACGTTATTTACAAACCGCTAAAAGAGATCATGCAACAGTCTCTTGAGACAGGGGTTGTACCGACACACTAGAGAATTGTAAACGTAACACCGATCCACAAAAAGGGAGACAAAACCGAACCAGGTAACTACAGAACAATAAGCCTGACTTCTATTATATGTAAACTTATGTAAACTATAATAACATTCAAAATGAAAAATTACCTATATGGTAACAGTATCCTGGGAGACAGTCAGCATGGTTTTAGGAAAGGGAGATCGTGTCTAACTAACCTGCTTGATTTTTTTGAGGATGCAACATTGACAATGGATAATTGCAAAGCATATGACATGGTTTATTTAGATTTCCAGAAAGCTTTTGACAAAGTCCTGCATAAAAGATTACTTCTCAAACTGAACGCAGTAGGGATTCAAGGAAATGGATGCACATGGATTAGGGAGTGGTTAACATGTAGAAAACAGAAAGGGCTGATTAGAGGAGAAACCTCAAAATGGAGTGAGGTAACCAGTGGAATACCACAGGGATCAATATTAGGGCCTCTGCTCTTCCTAATCTACATTAATGACTTAGATTCTGGTATAGTAAGCACACTTGTTAAATTTGCAGATGCCACAGAAATAGGAGGAGTGGCAAACACTGTTGCAGCAGCAAAGGTCATTCAGAACTGGGCAGACACATGGCAAATTACATTTAATAGAGAAAAGTGTAAGATACTGCACGCAGGCAATAAAAATGTCCACTATAAATACCATATGGGAGATACTGAAATAGAAGAAGGAATCTATGAAAAAAATCTTCATCTAGACAATGTGGGGAAGCTATAAAAAGGCCAAAATATTTCTCGGATATAGTGAAAAGTGTTGAGTTTAAATCAAGGGATGTAGTATTAAAACTTTACAATGCATTAGTAAGACCTCATCTAGAATATTTTGTTCAGTTCTGGTCACCTAGCTACAAAAAAGATACTGCTGCTCTAGAAAGAGTGCAAAGAAGAGCGACCAGAATTATCCCAGGCTTAAAAGGCATGTCATATGCAGACAGGCTAAAATAATTTAATCTATTCAGTCTTGAACAAAGAAGACTGCGCGGCGATCTGATTCAAGCCTTCAAAATTCTAAAAGGTATTGACAATGTCAACCCAAGGAACTTTTTTGACCTGAAAAAAGAAACAAGGACAGTAGATCCCAATTCCCCAAAATCCCAATTTGGTTCTATATCCGGATGCTACTCCATAGCACATTACAGTGTTAAAAGTGCAGCACACACATCAAATAGAAAATGTCAGAGTTTAAGTTTCATTAGCATTCTCCTCAACTACAGAAAACCCAGATTTTTTGAAACAACGTTGGCACCGTTTGTTAACTGCCAGAATTAGGAGGTTTTCTTGCTGATGCTCATCGCTTTTCTCTTTCCAGCCATGCTTGCTGTTGCAGTCAGTGCTGTTTTTTCAAACTGTAAACCCGACACTGCGTACATGGATTAAATAGCCAAGGTAAGTACACAGGTAATCACTCAGTAACAAGGTGCAAACAGCTGATTGATCGATCTGTCAAGCTTTTACTAGTAAAATTTTGCCTTTTTTATTGAAATCTATGTAACCTGGTGAAAACAGCTGATTGGTGGATTAGTAAATGCGATTGCTACAGTATAAGCAGTGCGTTTGTTATTTAAATCTATGTGAATGGCAAATGGCAAACATTATTTGTCCGTTATAAACGGCTGCCCGCAATAACCCTGGATGGTGTAAGTGTTGTATACTGTGTTGTTATTATTAGTAGTAGTAGTAGTCGTAGTAGTTGTAGTAGTATTAGTATTATTATTGTTTTTCAAAAAGTAATAAAAGCCATTATATTGTAATGTTAAAACTTTACAATGCATTAGTAAGACCTCACCTAGAATATTGTGTTCAGTTCTGGTCACCTCGTTACAAAAAGGATATTGCTGCTCTAGAAAGAGTGCAAAGAATAGCAACCAGAATTATCCCAGGTTTAAAAGGCATGTCATATGCAGACAGGCTAAAAGAACTGAATCTATTCAGTCTTGAACAAAGAAGACTATGCGGCGATCTGATTCAAACATTCAAAATCCTAAAAGGTATAGACAATGTCGACCAAGGGGACTTTTTTGACCTGAAAAAAGAAAAAAGGACCAGGGGTCACAAATGGAGATTAGATAAAGGGGCATTCAGAACAGAAAATAGGAGGCACTTTTTTACACAGAGAATTGTGAGGGTCTGGAACCAACTCCCCAGTAATGTTGTTGAAGCTGACACCCTGGAATCCTTCAAGAAGCTGCTTGATGAGATTCTGGGATCAATATGCTACTAACAACCAAACAAGCAAGATGGGCTGAATGGCCTCCTCTCGTTTGTAAACTTTCTTATGTTCTTATGTTCTTACTCACAAACCTTAGACCATTTCAAACTCTGGTCTGAATTGCCCTATAGAGACTTTCTGAAATCATCACACCAGGGTGCAATTTTTGAATCACTAACTCAGATTCAGATAAACCAGTTGTGTTGAGTGGGTCCACAGAGAGAACAAAGCACAGTTGCAGGTCTGTCTGACCCATACTTCCCGAGGTCTGGCTTATATTCAACTGGAAACGTTGCTTTAAACAAATTGTCGTTCATTTATTTGAAAAAAATATTCGACCTACAGAGTTTATTCTGAGGTCTTGTCACAAAGGATGGCTTGAGTGGCATGGTAGGTGATGTCAGCGTCCAGGAAGCAGTACAACACACAGATGGTACAGGACTAAATGGCCACAGCCTTTTTATTAAATAAGAAAGCAAAACAATTCAAACAAAACACAAAGAAACTGGCACATTGGCCAAAACAAAATAAACACTAACAAATAATCTTTTATAAAACAAGTACATTGGTTCGCTTACTGGTAGCATTCGCTCTCGCTCTCAACTCCTCTACACTCTCTATAATGAACTGGAGTGGGTCTTTTTATATTATGTGACTGGAGACTTAATTACCCATTAAACAATTACCTTATTAAGGCTCCAGCCCCATTCCCACGAGCATTACCAGGATGGGGATTTAACCACATCCACGCCTACATTTTACAAGACCAGCTTTTCACCGGTGTCTCAAATAATAAATAATTATGTCGGACGGCTTTCGTCCGTCCGCACAGAAATACAATTTAATATAATAATAATAATAATAATAATAATAATAATAATAATAATAATAATAATAATAATAATACAATTGAAAACACATACATAAATAAATTAATATCCACAAGGGGTGGGCACCCCATCACAGGTCTCTTTCCAAATAATTCATAGTGACATATCACCAAATTAAAAGTTTATTAATGCCTTTTCTCCTATTCCAGAAAGGTGAACTCAAAGTTTTATCTCTGGCTGTATCAATGATAAGATTCATATTCAGTTACTGTAACTTCAATATGCTGAATTTGGAAGTCACAAAAAATTAAGAAACACACTTAAATAAATTAAGCCAGGGTGAACATTTCAGCTTTGCTCAGATTGGAGCTACAAAATCTATCACATGAAAGGTGGCTTTTGACTAACAAATTATTAATGTAAATTAAATTAACCTATTCCCTAACCTGGCTAAGCGCAGTCCCACTGAAAAAATTTGAATCACGTTATTGGCTAGCATAATATCAAATTAATGTATAGTTAATCTATTTACATCAAAATGCTTCTCCTTCCTGGAAATTGGTACATTGGATGTGATTGAAACCATTTCCTATTAAAATGCCACAACAAGAATCTTCTTCCACTGATTATAACTGCTTTCATTTATGAAAGCGAGAAGCTGCCACTAGCTGTATTACCATGATTATTTATAGATCAGTTCATTGAAGTGTTAGTATACCTAAAACATCCAAACTGGAGAAACTGTATCAGGGTAATGTGTATGAAATGTTAGGAATATTATTCTTTTTCCAGGCGAGGTGTACATCACACCTAAATACCTGCATTCACACACAGACACACCATTTGCACATGCAGCCAGCTGAACTTCACAAGAATCTCCTTGAGAGCTGAAAAAACATTATTTGCATTTCTCAAAAGAGTATTGTAATGGCTTATTTGATAGAATTAAATACTTTTGTCTTTTTGTATTTGGAAAGGTGATTATGTACAACTTTGCTGTGCTATCCATGGGCATTTAATTTTGCAAGAAATGTTGCATGCTACAGGAAATAAATAAATACACAGATAAAGAAATTGTAATCTGGAAGGTATAGTATAAAATGATTTCATAGGACATCTTCAAAGTAGACATCTTTTTTTTAAATCAACCATCACAACTTGCAAGAAACAAAAACGGGAACTCATTTAGCTTCTATTTTGTATCTGACACATATTGTATGGCTGCTATCTTTGTATTTTACGATAATTATGAGGGTGCTACATAAATAGACGGTTTGTACTTTCGTTTCAGATTTTTGTTGATTGCATAGTTCAAAAGGTGCTTATAAAACCTGGGTAGTTTCTCAAGTGTTTTCATCTGCTTGACCTTGACAGATCTGCACCCGAAAACAAAATATTTAATGCAACATAAACACTTCCTTCTGTGTGTTGAATAACAAGCTAAGCTGGCAAGAAAATAACTAAGCTGGAAGAAAATAACTTTGGCTATGTACATGAAGGCAGTTCTTTTGAATGTACCTCAGATAAGCTGATGGTATCCTGGGACTGCAGGACAAAGATTATTATTTTGCGTGAATCCAAATGCGTGTAGAAAGTGAAAACTAGGAAGTAACTGGATGAACCATTTCCAATACTAATTTCCAGATCCTTTGGACTGACATCCTGGAACTACATATTTAAGTGAAATTAACTTTTTTCCACAAAATTATCAGAGTAAAACAGGTTTAAAAGGCACTGCATATCAACAGGACACTCAGAACTGCATCTCCAGCCCCGCCCCACCCCTTGTTCGCTGTATTTATCACATACCTCTTCATAGTTGTGCATACTGATAAATCATCTCCTGATCACTCGTTTTATCATCAAACTCCTCGTTGTCCTGGGCCAAGCGACCGACAAAATGCAATAGGTAGAACTTTTTTTTTTATGGTGATACAACTTATAATACACTGCAGTTGGTATCACACGGCTGAATGAAAATATTAATAATGCGTCCCCACTTCAATTTTCCACATATATACATATATATTATTACTAGAGAGGACAAAGCGAGCACAGAGAAGTTTACAGTACACTACAGTTCTCCAGCACCATTCATTAAAAGATATTATATATATATATATATATATATATATATATATATATATATATATATATATATATATATATGTACTTTAAAAAAATAAATTAAATTAAAGTAGCTTACCCATGATATTCTGCTTATTTGTTTGTTTTGTTTCCATTGCCATGAAAACGATCTGTTGACTGACAGGTTTGATCCCTTTGGCTGTGTGAAAGGGTTACACCAATCTATGCCGGTATAAGGGTTATACCGGCATAGATTGTGCAATTTCGTGCTGTGTGAATGGGTATTTTAAAGAATTTTTTAAACGTCTCTGAGAGGGCACAGTGGTGGTATTTGTGTGTGAAAGTGGTACTAACTTTTTCCGGTCTCCAATTACTACCTCGTTCTTGACCAGTCACGTGGGATGTTGACTTTCAATCCACACCCACTATAGTGCTTCAGTGCCGGCATAACATTTCACACAAGAGTTAAGACAGTTCAGAGACGGCATAAAATATGAGGGCTCTGTGACGGTATAGGCAATTCACACAGATCAAAATGCTGAATCAGTGCCAGTTCTATGCTGTCATAACTCATCTGTGTGAAAGGGTATTAGACAGGATCGGAGCTTTGTGAAGAAGAAACCTCCTTCGACCACTGGGATCACAGCGTATAATTAAGTGTATCAAGACCACCAGCAACCATGTGTAACCGGGGTTGGGGTTTGTGTAATTGTGTATGGAACAAGGATTCATTTAGGGGCCTCCTATGTAGAGGAGTAGCACTTGCCGTATTCAAGGCACCTTTTGTTGTAGTGTTTTATTTTGCCTTTTCGTTCGTTTTGTTGTATGTCCCTTGTGTGCTACCATTGCCAGTATAGTTACGTTCAGTTTGTATTTCCTGTAAATAAATCTTGTGCACCTGAGCGCCGTTATTAACAACATCACATCTGTGTGACTCCCTGTCTGTCAGCGGATAACCCACTCCCCATATCACATGGGGTCTTTTATGATAGACGGAAAAAAGATACATATATAGACAAAGTATATCAAGTCTTTAGATACACGATGCAACATACATGAAAGGCATCTTAAACTTTTATTTTATTTTTATTGATAAGTCTCAACATATTTTTTAACACCACAACAAAATGAATCACTGTGAGGGGTTTCAAATAAGAACATAAGAACATAAGAAAGTTTACAAACGGGAGGAGGCCATTCAGCCCATCTTGCTCGTTTGGTTGTCAGTAGCCCATTGATCCCAGAATCTCATCAAGCAGTTTCTTGAAGGATCCCAGGGTGTCAGTTTCAACAACATTACTGGGGAGTTGGTTCCAGACCCTCACAATTCTCTGTGTAAAAAAGTGCCTCCTATTTTCTGTTCTGAATGCCCCTTTTTCTAATCTCCATTTGTGACCCCTGGTCCTTGTTTCTTTTTTCAGGTCAAAGAAGTCCCCTGGGTCGACATTGTCTATACCTTTTAGGATTTTGAATGTTTGAAACAGATCGCCGCATAGTCTTCTTTGTTCAAGACTGAATAGATTCAGTTCTTTGAGCCTGTCTGCATATGACATGCCTTTTAAGCCTGGGATAATTCTGGTCGCTCTTCTTTGCACTCTTTCTAGAGCAGCAGTATCTTTTTTATAGCTAGGTGACCAGAACTGAACAAAATATTCTAGATGAGGTCTTACTAATGCATTGTAAAGTTTTAATACTACTTCCCTTGATTTAAACTCAACACTTTTCACTATATCCGAGATAAATTTTGGCCTTTTTATAGCTTCCCCACATTGTCTAGATGAAGATTTTTTTCATAGATTCCTTCTTCTATTTCAGTATCTCCCATATGGTATTTATAGTGGACATTTTTATTTGCTGCGTGCAGTACCTTACACTTTTCTCTATTAAATGTCATTTGCCATGTGTCTGCCCAGTTCTGAATGCTGTCTAGACCATTTTGAATGATCTTTGCTGCTGCAACAGTGTTTGCCACTCCTCCTATTTTTGTGTCGTCTGCAAATTTAACAAGTTTGCTTACTATACCAGAATCTAAATCATTAATGTAGATTAGGAATAGCAGAGGACCTAATACTGATCCCTGTGGTACACCACTGGTTACCTCACTCCATTTTGAGGTTTCTCCTCTAATCAGTACAGTTTTCTAATCAGTAAATTGTACAGTTTTAAGGGCATTTCACATAACAGCTGCCAAATGCAATATATTGCATAATAGAAAGTGGGTGAGCAAATAACACACACACACACACACACAAGTCAGACAGACTGAGGCAGCAACAGGTTTCTAAGGCTGTACTTAATAACAGACACAAGGGATTTGTGCAATGTGTTAAACAAGATTGAAATCCTAATTTGTTTTGTGTCCCTGGAAGGCAATATATACTCTGGCCTACCAAGCAAAATTACACTGCAAATAAAGAAATACATAAACATGTTTGTTGTTGAATTTTGTTCAGACTCAAATTAACGCATAAAAACAAAAATTCATAAAAATTATTAGACAGGTGGTTCAGATTTTTAGTTCCTATCCAATAGGTCCTTTTTTTCCCCCATTACCACAATTGCTTCAGTGAACTTCCTTGATATTTTAGAGCAAAAGGACAGAAAATTATTTCACAAAATGTACAATAATCATGTAAAAAAATAGTTTTCAGCAAATGCACTTTCATTTAATAAATACATTTGAAATGAAACATTTGCTGAAAATGTTTACTTAAACTACTCCCAAGCTTCCACTCCCTTGCACAACAAACTAGCATACTGTAAAACAAAAAGGTGAATCCTATTTTTATTTTTCAGCCAAGACATTTATTTCACTGTTTGGTGTTTTTGAATACCACAGAAAAAATAAATTACTCTGAAAAAATAAAATAAAATACGAGCAGTGTATTCGATAGTGTTGACATTTACTGAAATTGATTTTTAGGAGTGCATTTGTTTGAACATATACTGCAATGACTTTGTAATCCTATTTTAATTAGACAGATGTAGCAGCAAGCATACAAAAATCACAAGCTGCACTCCCTGTGGTGATGTCACACTGGCAAAGTATCAATCATCAAGGCTGTGGTTGCCATGGAAACTGATAGCTCCTGCACCACCATCTAAGTGGTAAATGATTGCTGGTGTAACTCATTGCACGAGCAGAGCGGCAAGTTTTATCTCCTCTCCAGTAGCTGTTATCAGAAAGTTAATTAAACGCAGTGAACATGAAATAAATCTAAATCTGCAAAGAAATGAAATGTACAGTACAAATTGAATTCCCATGTCGGGCAGAAATTATGCAAACTGCAGAGCTGCCTAAGCATGCACAGGCAGAGCATCTTGGGAGATGTTACATTAAACCACTTTTAAGACAACAGGAATTCACCAATTCCCTATTTAGAACATGTTTACCAAAGAAAGTTAGCACCCCAGTTACAGCAATGCCACAAGTCCCTGTGTTCAAATTAAAACATTCCACTAGCACCGTGGGACCCCAACAACACATACAAGTGGGTGCAGTTAATGGCGACATGCATCAGATCCTGAGGTTTACATATCTTCACAGCTTGAGGTACATTTAAACTAGCAAGGGATTCTTTTTGAGCAAAAGCACACTCTAAATTCAATGAAGTCAAAATAACAAGAGATAATTCTGCATTTTAAAAAACTAAGAAACCATTCTATGATGTTTCAGTGGATTTCAATGCCCGTGGAATACAGAAATGACTGCAAGACCTTTTCTATCTGTAGATTAGGAGTAATAAATCAAACAGTAGAAAGAAACATACTGTTGTTTTTCCTGATATCCTTGTTGAAGTTGCAAAACACATACCCTAGTAAATAAAGACATATATTCAAGAAACTCCACATGCTTGTAGAGACTGAGATGAACCAGAGCAGGATTTCTTTTTTGCATCATGCCCCACTTTAGGAAAAATACCCTAAAGTTAATCAATTAATAAAAGTCCTTTAACCAACAGAAAGTAAATGACATATACTTGTATCTCGTTATATATTAATTCCTAATAGGCTGTCAAGGACGCATACCGTAGTACTGTACAAATGCCAAGCAATGATTACAAACTAGTTGACCCCTGGGAAAAATCTGGAAAATGTTAGATTATTAAACATACAAGTAATAAATAGTTTCCTTAAATCTATTTTCCCCAGGTAGCCTATATAGTAACTTGTTTTAAGCAAAAATAATTACATTTGTAGCCATTTATAATGAGTCATCAATGGCACCACAGTAGTGATACTGGAGAAGCCTAGCTTTTAAAGAAATGTAGGCTTGTATGGTCCCTTTTTTTAGATATCACATCTTATATAACTGATGCCTTGGCTGTTTTTGTACATGTAAAAAGCTTTTATCAGATACTGTTAAGAACAGACTGTAATCATGAAATACAACATACTTTCAAATATTACATATAATTCACATGGTTGTTTTCTATCAGTGCATTAACAGCTTGTTACCATGATTTCATGTGGTAAAACTGGAGTTTAAATGTGGAATAATCTAGTTGATTTTGACCTTACATTTTACTTGTAGCAAACATGATATTGCCATGCTTTCTCAGTAGGTCTATAGCTCAAAATAGCTGTAGTGGAGAACATGAGCTTTAATCTGTAAAATGTAATGAGCATGTAAGTATCTGGCAAACTGCTGAGAGATCAAACCCTTTTCCGCCATTTTCCATGGTCCCCATTCCTAACTTGCCAGACTCAAATGATATGTATTTTGTCTCACATATGATGGAATGTCCCATGTAAACTACAGGCCAAATGTTTGAAAGCAACAAATAATTGACAGGTGTGGATTTATTGCCCTTTTCTCCTCACTCAGACCTCTTACTATCTAAATGTCTTGGTATCCCTGAATAGATAATCATCTCATCTATAAAATATGTAAAAGATTTAAACGTGCAAGCCGTCTCACAGCTAGAATAGTTTTTCAAGGGAAGAGGTACAACTGAGGATGTTGCCTGAAAACCTCACACAGCCTACTCACTCACTCACTAAATATCTTGCTATCCTGGTAGATCACCGTTCCTTCTAACATATACAAAAAATGTTTAATGAACCATCTGTCCCACATGTGCAGTAGCATCCCAAATAGCATGAACTTACTACAAAGGTGGAATGATTGGGTATGACATTTATCTTCATTTTACCCTCAAAAATAGTTTTTTTTTTGCTAATATCTGCCAAGGATAATACTACACAGAATATTGTACCAGTCTTGGCAGTCACAATTATGGACATTTTTTTGGGGGGTAAAATAAAGAACAAATATTCCACCCCGTCTTTCAGCATTGGTGGTAAATGGATCATATTTGGGGTACCACAGAACATGCGAGATGGCTTGCTCTTTAAAATAATTTGCATATTTTGAATTGAAAAACAAAATATGTGGCATATTTTTTAAAGAGGATTATCTCTTTAGGGATATGAAGATATTTAGGGCCTCATTCACTAAACAGCGGTAAATGACCAGAATTACCATGTGGCAGGGGGGAAGCCACAGCGCATGCAAAATTGAACCAGCAGTAGCTCTATTCACTAAACTAATTATAAGCACAAATAAAGTGAGCTAAATGATTAATTTGCAAGTTGTCACAACACGCGGAATTCAGCACTCAGAATTCAACACGCGGAATTATGCATGAGGTTTACATACACTGTATAAACGTGTATATATATATATATATATATATATATATATATATATATATATATATATATATATATATAAGGTCGCTTGAAAGAAAAGGTAAGCACGGTTCTGATCTTGTCACAATGAAGCGACCAAGGAGGACAGAGTGAGGAATCTAAAGTTTACAGACAGGAGCAAGAACATTAACTTCAATGAAACATTAAGGACAAAATAAATGCGCTCCGTAGGAGGAGGACGGGTAGTCTTGTCCCAAATCACAGCGTCCTGCAAGACAGTCAAAGCAGAGAAAGTAATTGTTAATGGAACATTTATGTTTAACTCTCTCTGCAAATCAAATCAATATTTGTTTGTTCAACTTGCTCTCCCTCTGATTTATTTTGTAATATTAATCAAAAGTCAGCAAAGCACTCGCTCAGTCAATTAAAAGTTCACTATTTACATTTCAAAAGGTGTTTAGTGAAATGTTACTTTAACATTTGATGCTGTTTGATTGCTTGAATTTATGATGACTGCATCTCAACCCTCACTCTGTGTACATTCATTTACTGGGCCTTTACAGTTTCTTTTGTATATTCTAAAGCAATTTTAAGCATAGCCTACTTAAATATCACAAGTACATGGTGACTATATAAACATATTAACATAGCTGAAAGTGTTGCATATACCTGCCTTGTAATCTTCATATATCCTGGACTGTCTGAGGATGTACGAGTACATTGTAACATTGGAACTCGAGTCAAGAAATCTTTAAAAATGAAACAAACTTTTGCTGGAAACAAGAGTCGTTTAAAATGGTCTGTGTTGGCTGCAAAAAAAAAAAAAGTAACAAGCAGACAAAATAGATTTAAAAAAAAAAAAAAAAAAACTTGAATGACATATTCAGCAACATTTTCGAGTTTTGTAAACGTTTAAAACATATGTTGACACATTAATTACAATGACTGTAATTCTCACAGACTATTTTGCTGCCTTTAATCTAACAAATATTAAACACGGAAGAAATGTTAACTGCAAACCTGAAATGACAAAACCAAAGCTGTTGTGTTTTTCTTTATAAAAGACACTTTAAGGAGATACTGTCATCTGAGTGTGTCAGCTCCACAATTAGGGATTTTTGTTAATTAAAAAACGTCATAAATTGACCAGCCATTGTATCGATATGTTCAAGGCTTCCACTAATTCAAACATGTTGACATTACATGTTTCTCCACTTTCTGTGCTCTTTTTAAACAATACTGTGATTGTGACCTGCTTGTTCAGTAATTGTTTAGCCTGGACTTCAAGTTAGATGTTCATGTTTTTGTGTACTGCACTGTTATGCTTGTCAATAGTACCTTTTCTTAGATGATCCAAAGACACATTACAAGTTGAGCAAAACAGAATCCCACCATCTGCATGCAACGTTCCCTTTTCGTAGCTCTGAACGCAATCTTCTGTTGAAATTCATTTTGCTTTTTTGATTTGTCAGCTGTATGCATTTTTAATGTAAAGGCCTGGTTTCAATAAGCGGTACTTTTAACACATGCTGAGGCGTAAACACCTCCCTTGCGGTATTTTGTGACGTGATTTGCATACATTAACATTATTCATTACATTTAATTGACTCCAACGCTGTACTTTTTCTGCATTCTTTTTCCCACGCGCTAGTTTGCCTGCCACTGGTTAGTGAATACAGCAGGTGTACAAAGCACACAGAAAAGGGGCTTACTGCATGCAGAACACATTACCGCTGTTTAGTGAATGAGGACTTTAGTGAGCGAGTAGGCTGAGAGGTTATGAGGCAACAAACTCCCCATCCCCAGTCGCACTCCTTTCCTTGCTCATCTAAATATGTTGCATATTTTCCCTAGTCAGCAATACCAAGATACCAAGTCGTTCTGCAGATCATTTGTTGCTTCCAAACTTTTGGCCTGTAGTGTATCAACAGTTTTTGAAATAGTAAGTTAGATCAAAGTTCCGGTTCTATCACAAACAGAGGTATATTAAATACCATTTAATACATCTGCAGCTAATTTTTACTTATCTTAAACAAGGCTCACAGAATGTTTGCATCTGATCATTCCGACCCTGGTTACTTGTCAAAGTATTTCAAGCTATCTTTAATTGAATCAGAGAAATCCAAAATGGGGTTTAAGATATCTGTAATTGAGTTCAATATATCTTAATCTTGATCCAAGGCATCATAAACACTGTATCAGCTACCCTGAAGTAAGGATATCTTCGAGTAAAGGATTTAAAGGTATTATTAAAATGAACTATTTAAAATTACGAAACAGCAGAGCTACTGCAAGTCATCTTCACGAGGTTAAAAAAAACGACCACAAAAAACTTAATTGATAATGGATCTGTAGGTTGACGCCACTTAAAGTTTCTGATAAAGGGGCAAGATAATATAAAACAGAACAACTCTTCTTGCACTGTTAGATTTTGTTTCTTCATTCAGGGCAGAATGATCAGGTGGCCACCCTTAACATCTATTATGCAACTGTATTCTGCAATACTGCAACACCTTCCTGTCCACTTGCCTGTGAATGCTGACCCATTCACATTAAAGCTTGGGAGATTGTCTGCTGTCTCCCCAGCGTACCTCTCCTAATTCAATGCTGCAGTGTAGCAGAGGCTCAGCAGCCCTTCCAGATGGTTCAATAACAATGCAAGTATTTCCACAGCATTCTCAGCTTTTTATTTCTCCATGGGAGCTGCACAGGGGGTGCAGGTAATGGGGCAATTAACCCCCTCCCCCCAAAAATCAACAAAATCCATTTTATTTATCAGTGCTTAAAATTTACATCAGTACCAACCATAGCCTGCAAGGTAATTTTGGACATTCTCCTCCCACCTCCTGCCCCCCTCTGGTTGTTGCGCTGTCTTCTTGCTCCGACACAGACCTGAATCTGTCTGAAACATCAGAGAGCTGTACAGGTGCAGTTTCTGCTGCTGTTGAAAGTGTCAGTGCCGCCCTTAAAGCTATGGAATATGTTTTCAAATGGCTGTTAGTGCTGATTTTTTTTTTTTTTCTGAATATGATTCTTGTAACCTTTTAATGATGTTGAGCTTCTGAATATCGTCTCCCCAACATAGATATTGAAGTCCATTAGGTCAGCTGCAAGAGGAATTGCAAGAGGAAGAGCAACCAGAATTATCCCGGGTTTAAAAGGCATGTCGTATGCAGACAGGCTAAAATAATTGAATCTATTCAGTCTTGAACAAAGAAGACTACGCGGCAAACTGATTCAAACATTCAAAATCCTAAAAGGTATAGACAATGTAACCCAGGGGACTTCTTTGACCTGAAAAAAGAAACAAGGACCAGGCATCACAAATGGAGATTAGATAAAGGGGCATTCAGAACAGAAAATAGGAGGCACTTTTTTACACAGAGAATTGTGAGGGTCTGGAACCAACTCCCCAGTAATGTTGTTGAAGCAGACACCCTGGGATCCTTCAAGAAGCTGCTTGATGAGATTCTGGGATCAATAAGCTACTAACAACCAAACGAGCAAGATGGGCTGAATGGCCTCCTCTCGTTTGTAAACTTTCTTATGTTCTTATGTTCTATGTCATGTTTTGGATGACTTATCTGAGATTACATTTTATCTGCACCACACCATAGATACTCTGCTGTTGAGAATCTTAACAAATAAATGTTGGTAGCCCTCGTGTTGGTGGTCCTGCAGATGGCACATTTGCTTTCAGCTTGCAAAACCCGACAGTCATTCCTGCCAAACAGCACCGAAAAAATAACGACAATTACGTGATAGAGAAATTATATTCATTTAATTTATATCACCCTGAAACTTTACAGTGAAAGATTAGATATAGCTCTGATGCTTTTCTGTAATAAACTAACCCAATTGTGCTGCACTGTAAACCTGATCACCTGCTGACACTGATTTACTGTTGATGGAGGTCTATAATTAGTACTCTCAGGTAAGCCGACCAGCTGCTTGGAGGATAGGTAAAGGCTTCTTGGTTAAGAGCACAAATATCACTATGGTGACCAGAGCAAACTTTTAACCCGAAAGAAGAAGCATGTGCTAACACCACTTCAATGCAGGGAGGCATACACACTGCTTAGTCTCTATGGCACTAAAGACTATAAAGTGGGCGTGTCAAAAAAGTGCAGTGGTGTTTTGTGCTACATCTTACAATACTATAAATAAATCAACTGCCCCTCCCCCCCAAACAAAATAAAAAGAAATAAGTAATTGGTCACATGATGCTTGGAGCCTCCCAAAACAGACAACATTGCAAGTCAGTTACATTCTCGATGAGTCAGTCAGTTTTATTTTCTGTTAAAATTCTAAGCTCATATAAACACAGCAAATGAGTGCCAGCATTGCCAATAACTGCCTTTTAATTGAATTAGGGATTTGCATTGCTATTTCTAAAGACACAATCCAACTGCTAGAGGCATAGATACAGGCAGAAGTAGAAATGCCCAAGTCTTCAAAACTTCAGCATGATCACAAAAATATTGTGTGTGAACTGTCTAGCAATTTTATGAATCATACATTAGCACTGTTATGAATAGCTGCTGTTCATACACCTAAAATAACATTAAAATGCAATTTCAAACACACTTCATTTGAGCCCAAAGTAAAAGAAGGATGTCAGTAACAAACATCCCCTGTCACGGATGCAATACAAATTAGAGCTAGCAGTATGAAACAAGTTGATGACCATGGCGTTTAATTAAGGCTACGATTTTGTCACAGAGGTCATGGAAATCGTGAATTTGAATAAAGTCTGTGAAATCTTGGAAATATATGTAAAACACATTTGATTAGGTGCTTCCTTTATTTCTATAAAAAATGCAGTGAAAATATAAAATCTGTGAGTATCTGTAAATTGTTTGGTTTATGCATGTAGCTATGTAGGTCAGCGAATGAGATTTGTAGCTTAGAGATTTGTAGAATGAGCAAGCAAGCATTTAAATGAGTAGAGTGGAAGTTTATGGAGTAAAAAAATGGCGACAGAAGAGCGAGCAAAGTGGCAAATATCACTGCTAAACAGAGAAGTAAATAATATCCAAAGGGGGCATTTTATTAAAGTGGTGGCTGGATGTTTTGTACAGCATGTAATGTTCCTGTGGATTACAAATGAAAAGCATGCTGTGACAAACATATTGAAAGCTCTTTACATAAACAGAAGCTACAAGCCATTGAATCTCTAGTAGGAAAGACAGCCATACAAAAAACAGTGAGCGAGCTGTTTTCTGTAAAGAACAAATGCATCAGAGAACTGAAGTTTACGACATGCTGTTTCAGAATCTTGGAAAACTAGCTGTGAGTTTTGTACTCTAAAGTAACACTTAAACTTGTCAGTAGTCAAAAGCAATACATCTTTATACAGTATTATTGGTTTTGGTGTATTATTTGAAAGCTCTTGTGTATGTTCATTTAGCTAGGTGACCTTTCCGTGAATTCTTGTTTTTTTGCCACACGTCACATGTGAAATATACAAAAAATTGCAATGCCAAAATCATAGCTTTACGTATAGTATAGACTAATAAAAATAAATGTCAATGAGGGGGCTTCCGAGTGGCGCATCCAGTAAAAGCACTCGTGTGCAGGATGCGCCCCATAGTCTGGACGTCGTCGGTTCGAGTCCAGGCTATTCCTTTACCGACCGAGGACGGGACCCCCCAGGGGGCAGCGCACAATTGGCTGAGTGTCGCCCGGGGGGAGGGAGGGTTAGGTCAGCCAGGGTGTTCTCGGCTAGGGTGTTCTCGGCTCACCGCGCACCAGCGACACCTGTAGACTGGCCGGGCGCCTGCAAGCTTGCCTGTAAGCTGTCCAGAGCTGCGTTGTCCTCCGACGCTGTAGCTCTGGGTGGCTGCATGGTGAGTCCCCAGTGTGAAAAAAATGCGGTCGGCTGATGGCACACGCGTCAGCGCGGGGGTGGTAGCGGTGAGCTGAGCTAAACAAAAACAATTGGACACTATTAAATTGGGGAGAAAACAACAACATAAAAAACGAATTGGCGACTACTAAATTAATGTTTAAAATTGAGTTTACTTACTTTAGAGTTGAAGTAGCCCAATACAACCTGAGCACTACATTTAGCCTACATACTTTATTGTTCTTAGTATCTTTTAAAAATGTTGTACCACATGCCAATTATTTACGTGTTTGTTTGTCTGTGTTCCAGGACCCCCTTGTAAATGAGGCCTCAGTCTCAACAGGTAAATTTCCTGGTAAAATAAATAAATATAACATTTGTAGCCTATAACATTGCACATCTGGCTTATTGACAAGCTTCCTCTTTTTATCTGGATGGCAGCTTTCAGTGTTACAAAGCTTCATTTTTCTTTTCTTCTGAACGTCATTTTTGATCTGCTGTCTCTCCAACTCCACTTTTGATTTAGTGAGTTTATCAGCATCTGGTAAAATAAAAAGTACAAGATAGATTAATGAATTGCATCAGTACATAAAAAATGAGAGCTTCCCAGTATTCAACAATAAAATATAATTTGCGAAAAAAAAAACCACTTACCACCAAGCTTCATAATTTTCACTGGAAAAGTTTCCTTCTCTTTTCCCTTCTTTCAGAGAACCACATTGCTGCCCTGCTTCAATGTTACAACAATTTCTTTAGTCAAGATGATGTCAGTCTTGTTTGGTTCATATCTAATGTAGAACACAAGGGCAAACTTGGGTACGCTGTAGAATGTGCGGGTCTCCATTCTTTTGCATCTGAATCGAGCTCTCCAAAATGAGCGATCCGCCTTACAGTAACACACCAAATATACATACAACTAGGCCACCGATTGATTGCTGTGAATTGGTGTGGCTTTCAAGTCTCAAATCTTTGAAGAATGTAGTTGCTTTGAAGTAAGCTAAAGTAGGCTAGTGGATATAAACGGGGTAGCTACTGCTTCCAAGTTGTTTTAAAGCAAACATATTCCAAACATCAACACTTACGATATTTACTAATCTGTCTGCAGTAATTACCACCTTTATAGGCCTATTATTTGCATTGTGACAATAAAGACTAAAAGAAGAATGGAGCTTTGAGTAGGCCTACAGTAGGCTATACGTTGAATATATAAACGAGGTAGTCTACTGCTTCCAAATTGTTTTAAAGCAAACATATTTCAAGGTGAAGAAAGTGCCGGAGACAACGAGTCGTATAATTCGCACTAGATATGCAAAACCAGCCTAGAGATTCACGATTTCTTGCTGTCTTCTGAAATTCAAATGACACTTTGAGGCATCAGGAAGCATTTGAAGACTGTACCCAGAAAACATCCAGGGCGCACCTCAAAAGTAACAAGGTAACATAACAATTAAGTTTTATTATACCGGTATGGATGCTTATTTTGATCATACCACCATTTCATTCATTCACACCAGTACTAAAAAGACGCTTTATTTTTCTTTGGGCCGTGCAGAGAAATGTGGGATTCCATGAATACGATGACTGAAGAGAATGACGAACTTAGTGCCAAGGCGGTCTGTGACATCGTCCATAATAGGCAGGAGAATTAGAAGAAAAATGGGATGGAAGGACAAGATAGGCTACGTTGCATTTCATATTGTGTCTGGATTTTTTTTATGTTTTTGTCCTGCATGTAGTCTTTAAAAAATAAATAAATAAATAAATTCCCACAGATTCTGTCCATTAATCAGAGACAAGAACAAGGATCTTCGTTTCGCAGGGAAGCAGGGAGTCGTTTCATAATGTGATTTTCACAGATGAAACATCAGTCCAGCTTGAGAGATACAGCCTGTATTCATTTCACAAGAAGGGGCGCTTGGAAGCCAAAACCAAAACACCCACTGAAAATACACATATGCGGGGGGGGGCTATATCCAGGAAAGGACCTGGGCCGCTACTTATTTTCAAAGGTAAGATCCAATTTAGACATATTCTGACTCGGTTATGCTTGGTCAGACCCCTTAGGCTACATCAAATAGAAGTACAGGTCAAATAAAGATAAAACAAGGCCTTAATTAGTTAATTACACGATTTGTTAACAACCGGAATTTATCAGCTGGGGGCATAATTTAAGTAAATGTTTACAGTGCTCTGTGCCAAACTGCATGTTAGACTCACAGGCTGCTATCAGATGGTGCAATCCAAAACAAACTTCATTATGTAAATGCACGTACAGTACAATAAAAATGTAGAGCAACTAAAAATACATTTAGCAGAGCAGTGGTGTTTTTCTTAAAGCAAAATAAATAATCCTTTAAACTTGATAATTAGTTGAATGCTTGACTTTTTTAAAAACATTTTTTAAAGAAGATCCATTAGGAATACCATGCTGTTAGTTCAGACTGCTAATGAGTTTAGCATACAGCCCACAAAATATATATATTGTATGTGTATATTAACACAGAGTTAGAAGGTAGTTGCTTAGACACAGGGGCACCAACCCAAGACCTAAACTACAGTAAACCAAGAGGGAGGAAGGAAGGTGGAGATGCTTTTGCCTAGACATTACAATTTAAATTGTGAATCAAGCTATATTAGGATGATACAAAATGAACACTCTCCCTTTTACTGAAAATAGTACTACATGCAAAACCCTCGAAAGTGATGAAATAAACCATTATGCATGTGTACGACATCACATATGGCATCAGCAATGACATCACTAATCACATGACAAAAGCTCCCCGAAGACTGGCCATAGGAACATAACCTGGGTGGTTTTCTAAAATGTATGTTCTTAAAAAAATGGGGAGGGGAGTTGTGCTACTACTCAGTTAAGAAATATAACCACGGTTGAAATACAATGTACAGACATTTAATCTATATGTTCTGTCTCCCATAAGTAACAGAAGGTACAATACTTCAGTCACTTTATTTGATATATCATTGTATTTATCATTTTTTATTTACAAATTTTACATTAAAATGTCTGTTATAGCTAATATCTTCTTTGTTTGTTTATCCGAGTGCAGTATAACTTTGTATGGCTAAAGAATATCATTTCCAGTGTATGTACAGTATATCTTCATATAAGAAAAGTAGTTTGTTAGTAGTAGTAGTTTTTTTAATTTTAATGCTCTTTTTAAGACTATTTTATAAATCTTCGCTAATCTTTAAAAATAATTCACGTTTTCAAAGTTAAAAGTTTGCAAATGTTTTATGTCATAATTCCATATACTGGGACGTTGTTTCTTTTATGTCCAAAAGTAATTGGTGGAACAGTTGTAATAACAATAGATTTAGTATGCTAATTATATAAATAAAGTTGTTGAGTTCATACCATTTGCTGTTTTTTTATGGATTGAATAACTTTGTAATGTCTATTTTAAAATCATGTTTCACAGTTGGTACTTATTTTTCTCATTCTTTCACCTTTCATCCATAATAATTTGGCTGATCTGTCTCGCTACCCAAAATAAGCTGTTTAAACTCTGTTCATAGCACACACAACATGTCTTATTTTATATATATATATATATATATATATATATATATATATATATATATATATATATATATATAAATAATTTGTATTTATTTATTTATTTATTAATTTATTTACCCTGGTTTTCTCCCCAATTTGGAATGCCCAATTGTTCACTGCTGCAACCCCCCAGTGACTCGTGAAATGGAGGCTGGAACGTGCTCCTGCCAATCCATCATTTTTCGCACTGCGGATCCACAGCGAGGCCACCAGACCTATAGTGCCGGAGGACAACACACATCTGATGGCTCCACTCCCTCCCTACCCAGGCAGCGCTCAGCCAATTGTGCGCCGCCCCCTAGGAACCCCCGGTCACGATATTAAAAATATATTTTAATGTGCAGATCATAGATATATTATATATTATTATTATTATTATTATTATTATTTATTTCTTAGCAGACGCCCTTATCCAGGGCGACTTACAATCGTAAGCAAAAACATTTCAAGCGTTACAATACAAGTAATACAATAAGAGCAAGAAATACAATAACTTTTGTTCAAGTAAAGTACAAGTTTGACAAACCACAATTCAATAATACAGCAGGTAATAGTGATAGTTACATCAGGATATGATTAAATAGTGATAGTTACATCAGGATGTGATTAAATACAAAGTACTACAGGTTAAACACTTGGCAGATTACAGTATTCTGAAGTACAGGATTAAAATGCAGTAAAATAGGGGCTGATAAGAGCAAAATAAAGCACATTTACATGAAGGGTGATAGTGTCCCAGGATACAAACAGAGGAGTTCTACAGGTGCTCTTTGAAGAGGTGAGTCTTAAGGAGGCGCCGGAATGTGGTCAGGGACTGGGCAGTCCTGACATCTGTAGGAAGGTCATTCCACCACTGCGGAGCAAGGGTGGAGAAGGAGCGGGCTTTGGAGGCAGGGGAGCGTAGCGGTGGTAGAGCTAGTCTTCTAGTGCAGGCGGAGCGGAGAGGTCGAGTGGGGGTGTAGGGAGAGATGAGGGTCTGGAGGTAGCTGGGTGCAGACTGGTCAAGGCATCTGTAGGCTAGTACAAGAGTCTTGAACTGGATGCGAGCGGTGATCGGGAGCCAGTGGAGCGAGCGGAGTAGTGGAGTAGCGTGGGCGAAGCGAGGCAGAGAGAACACCAGGCGGGCAGCAGAGTTCTGGATGAGCTGGAGCGGACGGGTGGCGGACGCAGGGAGGCCAGCCAGGAGGGAGTTGCAGTAGTCTAGGCGGGAGAGTACCAGGGCCTGGACCAGGAGCTGGGTAGCATAGTTGGTGAGGAAGGGTCGGATTCTTCGGATGTTGCTCAGGAAGAATCGGCAAGTGCGTGCCAGAGTGGAGATGTGCTGGGAATAAGAGAGGCAGGGGTCCAGGGTGACTCCAAGGTTCTTAGCTGAGGAAGAGGGAGAGAGTGTGGTAGATTCCAGAGGAACAGAGATGGAGAGATCAGAGGAGGGGGAGGAGGAGGGAAAGAAAAGGAGGTCAGATTTAGAGAGGTTGAGTTTGAGGTGATGCGAGTGCATCCAGGAGGAAATAGCAGACAGACAGGTAGAGATACGGGAGGAGATGGTGGAGTTGGTGGAATCTTAATATAAATTACAACACAGATTTATTTATGTATTAATTTGTTTTTATATAGAGCTTTTATCAAAGTGCTTTACAATGCATACAACACATACATCCTACTATGTTTACATTACTGTATCATTAGGCCTACATTTAGGGTTACCAGATTTGAAAAACTGGGATTTTTTTTTTTGTTCAGTTCACTACTGCATTTTCTAAACAGGTGAAAACACACAAAAGTATGATACTGTAATATTATTTTTCATGGTACATACACAGAAGTAGGCCTATTTCATTACGTGTCGATAACTGTACCTTTTAAAGTGTATAGACATCGTTAAGAGATTGTCTGTAGTATAGACTTGCATATTTTTTTCCCGTTCAAACTACACTTACAATTGTTAATTCAATCTCTGTTCTAGGTGAAGAAGTATACTTATATAAGTAGGCTTTGTAGTTTGATGTTTATTTCTGTCCTCTACATCTGTAATTAGCATCTCCATTTCTTAATTACATCGTGTCTATCTAACAATGATAAAATGGGCTACCAGTTTGACAGGCAATGAAATACTTTTGTTTATGTACAATGACAAATAATATTATAGTATCACACCTTTGTGTGCTTTCACCTGTGTTTTGCTGTACTACTAGGTTATTTTTCTAAACTCGGTGTGTAAGGTTACCACGTCTCTGTAAATGGGGTAGTATGTAGGCTAACTACTGTGATTATATGGTGGTAATAATAGATAATAAAATGAATAATAGTCTATTTTATTACATTACTTCATGGTTATAAAGTTGTTATTAAAACTTTCTGATTTATGTATGTAGCACACGTTATCGAAACTTTTTTTTTTTATTAACCTATTGTAACTTTTAATAAAGAATATTTCAACATTAAAAATGTTAAAACCTATACTTAAAATAAAAAGTAGGCGCCATGTCTATTTATTTCCTGTGACACCGGTCGGTGCAGTCTAACAGATATCCTAGAGAGTCCTTCTCACAGACAAGCCGGGCACTAGATTTTAAAACCTTAGCAACCACAGAACCCCAAGCAGGATTTGAACGTTTCATGATGTATGCGGTCAAGATGGCAGCGTTAATGGACTTTTCATATTGAAAACTGCTCTCCACACCTGCGCAAAGTTCACGAGGATTATGGGAAATGTAGTCTTAGTATTGAAAAAGTGATGAAATACACTGATCCTTTATCAAAAAACTTGTACATCCGATTTGAAGTCTGCACATCTTTTTTAAAACAGTTTTTTTAAGAAAACGGGTTAAAATCTTAAAATAAAAATAGCAAAAGGCACGTCACACAATTTGTAATTTTCATTTTAATGAACCTGGTAGTTTTAGAGAACCACAAGGGTGAATTTTTTTGTAACGTTACTCTATGGGAAAATACTATTTTTTTGACGTGTCAATAAAACAAAAACTACGGATGACGCACATGCTGCTCAAATGAACTGAACAGAGGAGGTTTCTCGCGAGAGGCTAGTGTAACAGGGTTAAGAATGCCCTGTTCAAATTTATTTTACACTTGTATGTTATTTTTATAAAATGATTTTATGATTTGATTAGTGCACGCTTTGTGTTGTCTGACACTTTGATAATTGATTTGTATCACGTTATGTTGGCTTCTCCACTCGCTTCCCTGTGTTTGCCCTGTTGAGCACCTAGTAATTGAATTATTGATCAATTTACACACCTGAATATAAATAGCACATGTTTTTACAAATGGGATGGCCATCCTGGGGTTTGCGTGTCTGTGCAGGAGTGGGAACGCAGTGTTTGGAGCGGGGAACGACGAGTGTTTTAGTCTACTTGGTAGTCGAATGGAGTTTAAGAAGTGGACAGAATAGATTATATTGCAATGCTGGTTTCTCTCTCGCTGTCTCTGTGTGTTCCCTCCCCTGCACGGACATATGTGTGTGGGTGTTTGTACTTTTGTACTGTGGTATTGTTATTTTATTATGACAGTTTTACCGTGTCTTTGAATGTGTATCTCCACTTTATTGCTGGATAGCGGCGTTGTTGTATTTGTACTTTAATAGATGATCTAATTCATGTGAACCTTGTTTAACTGCTTGAAATCTTGCTACCTGTTGATAGGTAAATGGAATTGTGTTATTATACTAGTACCGTTTTTGTGTTGCTAAGTTTACAATAAACAAACACTTGTTAAAATGTATCTGATTTTCTTGGTGACCTTATTCCTACATTTCCAGATCTGTCATCTGAATAAAAAGAACCTAAAAGATTTTTAAATTTGTTCGGTGCCTTATCGCACTGAACTGGCGTAGTCAGGCTGCATTAGTACTTTTACAATCAACACTTGCTACATCTTGTGATATTTTGGAATTAAAGGCAGGTTTGTGGTGCGTTTGTACGCTTCCATGACCTTGCAGGTGTTACACTAGGCTGTCTCGCTATTTGAGATATATATAAGCTCAAAGAGCCAGCTACCCAACGTTTCGATATGTTGTACATAATATATATATATATATATATATATATATATATATATATATATATATATATATATATATATATATATATAAATAAAAATTTACCACAAAACATATAGTAAAGTTAATACAAGTCTATATCTGTGTGCGTGTGTTAACAGTAAAAATAGAGATTGCAAGCAAGATATTGCCCTCTACAGGTGCAATTCTAGGTGGCGCTTCCTCCATGGGCTTTTTGCCTATCTCGGTTTCTTCCCATTGAAATTGCATACGACACGTGGTGCTTGAAAGCGTTCTCTTATTGGATTAAGTGTAGTAATTTTTTTAGTACAGGGAGACCGTGCCACCGACCCTGTATTGCCACCTGATACGCATTCCGTATCAGCTCCGTGAAGTTGCCCCCCCTACAAACAGCACAAACGATGAGTCATATGTCATTCGTTTGTGCCGGTTTGTGCAGTTGAAACAAACGTTTGTGCTGCTATAGTTTTTAAGATATTAACGATTCTTTTTTTAGGGCAGTGACGTCACTCAGCCCCCCTACAATGTCGGAATTGAACCAAACGTGTCTCATTTGTTTGTGCTACGTTTGTGCCGTTGAAACGAACGTTGTATAAAGTTGAATTTTGATATGTAATATGTTAGAAATCAACGGTACTAACGCACAACTTTGTTTTATTAGTTTTCGTTTTCTGAGGAGAATATTTTTAATGAAAGTGTTTATTTGTACAGCAGAGGGACGCTCAGGGACAGATCGGGTGAGATTTTTGTGTTTTGTTTCAGTCTTTGCAGGTACACTTTCTGAGTTTTATCTTTGTTTTGTTTTTATTTTTATTTTTATTCATTGCTTTTATTTAAAAAATCTGACAGTTGACTGTATTTGAAAGTAACTCGACAAAACAACTTTGTGAATGCTACCATGTCACAATTGTAGACTTTAATAATGTTTAGACAATTTTGAATGAAAATACAAACAAACTTTTCAGTCAAAATATATAACTAGAAAGAACATGTATTTTTTAGAATACCAAAATTATTCAATAATTTTAAACAGGTGAAAGAAACCCTAGACTAATTAAACAGTTACCTGAAGAAATACAGTTGTAATTGATCCCAGATCTGCATTGAATTAAAATGGGAATACTGTACTGGCAAAACACATTAATCCTTTGTGTAGAGCACAGCGTGAGGGCATATCTTGACTTCTGAGTTTACTGGTATTACTGCCTTTGACAAGTCATCATACTTCTCCCAGGTGAAATCATGCCTTCTGCAATATGCAATGTAGTATCAAGTAAGTATTTGCTAGCAGGTTGGCAAAAAGCAATGACACCTCTAAATGTGAATTTCTCCCCATTTAATTCCATGTTGTGTGGAAATTCTGAAAGTTGACATTCAAAGACACTTTCAATAGGGTTGCTGTCTTTCTTTTCATTGCTCGAGGAATATCCCATGTCAGTATCAATACAAAGATGCTGTCCAGTTGTCAAGGTGTGGGTTACAGTCCCATTGCACAGCATGTTCTCTGAAATAGAGTGGTCAAATAATTGCATTTCCACAGGGGTATTCTCAACATCCTGAACTTTTGCAAGACTTTTGGATTGACCTGGTTTAATTCCTTGCTTAACTGCCTCTGCTAGCCCTGTCATTCCTCTTGACTTCAGTCTATCTACATTTATGGACACTAACGTGACATTACGTGAAGCTCCATCATACCGAGGGCAGTGTGTTGACGAGCATTGACTCTTTGCTACCACACTAGGCACTGTTATAAATGATTTTGAAATGATAGTTGAAATATGACATTCAGATCTAACCTGCTGTAAACCTGTCTTTATTTCAACAGCACCAAAGATGTCCCTCAACATTTTTGCTCTGAGAACATAGACATCTTTCTGATCACCCCTTTGAGCCATATTCTTCACTAGTTGAAATATTTCAACTGTATCTGCCGCCTGGTTGACATAGTTGCTGTAAGACCCACTATCGCAGAAAGCACAGCAAAGGCATTGACAGAATGCATCAAAGGCACAGGTATTTACTACACTCAGTGTCTCTCCACACCTTTACAGGGAGCAAGTCTGCTGTTGCCATTCCTCATCAGACCTACTTTAACCTTTTTCCCAGAAACAGATGAATCTGTGTGCAACCACTCAGTACAAGGGGATAGATAGGATGATTTTCTTCATTTTTTTGGTGGAACAGCAAGTTCTCTCCAATTTTCTATACAGCTGTCATTTGATGGATACACCATTTCATTATTAATTTTTTCAACTTCTTGCAATTTTCCAGAAGTCTGCACATCAACTGTTCTGCACTCATCTTCTAGGGGGTAGGAGATCTGCAACTCATAGGAGTTTTCACTGAAAACAGCATTCTCACAGCTTTGAGAAACATCATGAGTTGCCACGGATACCCTCATGTTTCCTTCTATGGATGCTAAGTGGTGAATAAGGAACCTGTCCACTCTCAATGGCAACGTTTCATGTTTGAGGACACAGTGTTTCAAATTCTTGAAATCTGCTTCGACACTTGCTGAGCTTGCAGTGATGTTCACAGTTTTGAATAGTGGAACCATTATGCCGGTCCAGAGTGGGAGATAGCAGGAAAGCCTTGTGATATGAGGAACAATCTCTGGTAGAAAATGCAGATTATCTCTGTCACCACTATCCACAACAAGCAACTTGCATTCCTCACATATTTCTGTTACCCATTCTTTCAATGCTGTTGGGCATGCATCAATGATGTGGTGTGAAAGCCCTCACAATACCCCCTACTAAGGCAAGAGAAAAATCACACACTGTTTCTTTTGGCAGTGGAGCTCCCACATGTATCCATTCCATGAGCCAAGATGATATTGCACTGATGTCATGCCTCTCTGACAACATCTGAACTACTGGGACCTTCATTGCATTATCTTTGTTGCCTGGTATTAACACTCCTTCATACAAAAATATCTGCCCAGACATACCTTGAGGTTGTTTCAATTTTTTCACAAGGGAGTCTGTAGCATCAAAACCTACAACAGAAGAGTGTATTTTGGACTGTGTCTTGTATACATGCATTTGTGATCTAGTCCAATAATGAATAAAGAATTTGTCAAGTCCAATATCATGAATACTGCCATAGTAGGGAGCGGAGTATTTCATATACTGAACAGAGATAAGAGGATCTTTATTAAAAACCTCACTGTCACTTTGTTCCTGCTTAGCCTTGCGCAACACTGACAAATTATGTAAATGGCTTGGCTCTGGATCACCAACATCCATAAGTCTCAGAGCCTCTGATGTACGCCAGGTACACGGTTGTTTCTTGCCTTCACACAACTAAGTGGAAACACGGAAACGCAGATCTCCTGAGAGTCGTCTTTTATATTTTCCAGAGTGAAGAGTTTCATCTGTGTTTTGCAAGTCACACTTCAGTACCAGTGGTTCATTTACATTTGGTTCATTCTCACAGTGGATAAAGAGCTTCGCTTTGCATTCCTTACAGTAACCACTCTCATCACTTTCATATTCTGCCTCTCTCAATTTGGGTAACTGCGGGCTCTCCACACAGTCCAACCCCAATTCTTGCCACACATTATGTCTGTTTGACTTAACAAATGTATATAAAGCCTTGTAAGATATTTTACAATCAAGCTGCTCACTCAGTTCTTTCCATATCTTGTCTGATGGAACAGCAATCGTCCCAACCCTCACTACACCTAATCTTCGTTCTCTGATGACCCTCACAATGTCTTCTTTGGGAACATTTGGCAATTTTGGCATCTGGGTTTAAAAAAAATTAAAGTGGGTATAATAGCACTTAAACAACAAAAGGGTAACACTTTAAAATAACTGTCTGTATTTCCAATGTAACTAACACATGATTTCCTACTGATTTCAAATGAAATTCCTATTGAATTCAAAAGTCACAAGCATGAGTTTATGACATACTTTTCATGACTTTGTAACATTTCCCTTAATACACATGAAATAATCATGAACAGATACTTATTTTAAAGTGTTATCTGCCACTGAATAACAACTTTTTAGGTCGCCTTTTTTCTCTGTGTTGCTTAAAGCAGTGATGCAAGTAGGACTGTTAGCTTGAAACTCCTACTTGAATTACTGCTTTATGCAACAGTGTGTTGTAGTTTTTTTTAAAGAAAAAAACATTAAACAGACCTTTTCCATTATTGTTATGTGCCTGTCTTTATTGCTTTATTTAAACTAGGTGGTGGTGGTGGTGCATTTGTTGTGTAAAACTTGTTTCTAGGAACAAAGGAGTTATGCATGTGTTTCATCTCTCTTTGTTACAGGGAGTGTTACAGTTATTTTCAAAGAAAAAACATTTAATTTACATGCATGTCTTTCTTTTATTTGAATAGGTGATGGTAGTGCATTTGTTGTGTAAAACAGTTGTTTATGGGAACACAGGAGTTATGCATAATATATATATGAATTAGCATTTTTGGAGTTTTGCAAAAAAATTGCTGAAATAAATAATTGCAGACATCTATTTATTGTAACTTTGTTTCCTCATCCACAAAAGCAAAATTTCTGCTACAAAAGATTTTTCCTATAATTATTTGTTTTTGAGAAATTTCTAGAAATTATACATTTCCACTGGGGTATGTAAACTTTTCTCTACAACTGTATATATACTTAGGGCCTTATTCAGAAACTGATTTTTCTATACTATTTTTTTCTGTAAATGTCCTATTTATAAAACTACTTTCGGAAAAACCCATTGCAGCGTACCACAAGTTAATCACCACATGTGGATCCTCTGCTAAATCAAACCAAACAAGATCCTGATTGCAGCAGCGTGCCAAATCAGATTCGTGACGATCCTGTTCAAGTGGATTAGTAATGTGAAGGATAAGACTACCTTACGCTTGCATGTCCTAACCATTTACTGCTTAAAATGCTTTGCAGAGACTGTGCATTTATCCTCTAAAATGACAAGTACATGTGAAAACTATTCTGTACATTTTTTTTTATGTCCGTCACATTTGGGCAGTCAGATCTGTGAGAAGAAAGTCTTGTGAAATATATATATATATATATATATATATATATATATATAGACCTTACATTTTAAATACACTTTTTAATCATGCACCTTTGATACCGTTTTCTGTTTAATGCACTACAATTTCAGTTAATATCCTTTCATTATAAACAACTGATGGTCCATTATCACACAATCAAACTTTTCTATTCCTATGCAGCAGTTTCGGCAGCTTAAATAAATGCAAGTATGATCTGCCAGTTTGAAATGTGCACAGAAATACATGCTATTTATTTTTACTTAAATGTGTTTTGTTTTGCGTAATAAAAATGTGTCTTTCTTTTTGAACAGGGATCCCTTTATATATTTATCTGACAATGAATTCCACTTATCAGATTAGTAAAGAAGGCTTTATACAGCTGTGGCCAAAAGTTTAGCATCACCTTGAATTATAGGATTGAGACATATATGTTGAGACATTAAACTATATGAACATAATTTAATGTTTTATTTAACATCATGTAATCAAAGAAACTACAGAATGATACTGCACAAGTTTACCGGAAGCCATTAACAGTAGTACGGTGTTTCATGTTAGATTTCGAGATGTCACATTTTTCAATTTGTCAGTTTTTTAAGTATATGGAAAACTACAAAACGGTATGTAATTCAATATGTTAACATAACATTATTCCCCGGGTTTCATTCAACTTTATGAAACAAAATGTGTTCATTCTACAGGGTGATGCAAAGCTTTTGCCCATAGCTGTAGGTTAGTCCCCCATTATCGGTCTAACTTGTTCCGATCAGTTAAGCCAATAACCGGCATGGTCTGTTTGGTGTGCTGCAATCAGGATTAAGTTAGTACAGATAAGCATTAATTTCTAGTCCGCATTTTAGTCCACTTGATGTGGATCACTGGTACACTGCAATCGATCCATGAGGTTTCAAGACAGCATTAAACATTTATTGTGCTGCTTTAAATGAACAGAAAGAAAACATATTAAAATAAATCACAGCTTCCCAAAGTGGAGCTTATATTTCAACACTTTTACCAGCCATTGCAACACTAACTTACTGAGTAAACAGATGTAGGTCTTAGCAACCCGACCACATGTTGCAGACCTGCAATTACTTCCCTATTGTTGTTTACAGCCCCTGTCCCAACATGCACTGCCCTAAAGGGATACCCTGGTAACACAGCACCAGCTAACCTACAGGAGCATTAACGAATGGTTAAATTACATATACAGGGAATTTTCAAATAACTGTAATTTTGTATTTATACACTATAAAAAAAAAAGTAAACAGTGCGGTAAACTTGTTGATTCATATATTTTATTTCTTATTAACAGCATACAAAACAATCAGTATTACAGTGTGTATGTGTGTGTGTGAGTGTGTGTATATATATATATATATATATATATATATATATATATATATATATATATTGTAACACAGCAGGGAGGGGGTTAAAGCCTCCCTGAGTGGAAAACATGTGCAGAATGCACATTTGTTTAGTTTAATTGTTTTGGTTTATTGTTGAATTTGATTTGTTAATTGTTTTATTATTAATTATCCCCTGCACCTGGTAGCTATTGTTAAATTAAAACCAGGTGCAGGGTATTTAAGAGAGGCAGCTAGTCTGTTCTAGGCTGCTGAGGAGAAGGAGGCAGAAAGGTGTGCTCTGCTTCCTGGCAGTCATGAGTGAAAAAGTAAGTGCGGTATCAAACCAGTGTGTTTTGTAAGGACGGGGAAACAGCGTAGCTGTCCCGTGTTAGCCAGGGTGTTCCTGTGTGTTAGTTAGTGCTCGTACAGAGCTAGGTGTTTATTTTGTGTGTTTTGTTTGATTTTTGTGTTTATTAAAAATAGCGCAACCGCGCTGAAAACTCAATTTCTGTCTGCTGGGTCAAGTTCTTAAAGGGGCAACGAACCCGAGTGAGTTGTGCTTTGTCACAATATATATATATATATATATATACAAATCAGTTAAAATAAAATTGTAGAAATGAACAAATATTCATTAGTTTTTCAGCACAAATTGATTTACATATTTTCAATGAGCTGATATATAGAGATGGTAATCAAACATTCCGTTATTGCAAGGGACTGATTGACGTCACTGTCCTAAAAAAAATTGTTAATATCTCAGAAACAATAATAGCAAACATGTTGGTTTCAACGGCACAAACCGGCACAAACGTAGCACAAAGGAATGAGACAAGTTTGGTTCAATTCCAACATTGTAGGGGGGCTGAGTGACGTCACTGTCCTAAAAAAATGTGTTAATATCTCAGAAACAATAATAGCAAACACGTTCGTTTCAACAGCACAAACCGGCACAAACGTAGCACAAACGAATGGTATATGATTCATCGTTTGTGCTGTTTGTAGGGGGGCCAACTTCACGGAGCTGTCCGTATCGTGTGGTATTGCACATGTGCGAGGATTGAGAAGTGAGAGAGAGTGCGAGAGTGAGCTAGATGCAATTGGAATTTTGAAATTGATAATTTTAATTATCGCAGTTACACCAATTAGGAAATATTAATATATTTGGAGGAAGTCTTAGAAATTAGGGAGGTAGGAGAGGAGCTCCTTTTTTAATTTTTATTTTTTTATTATTATTCAAATTGTCTGCTCTTTTAACTTTGAGTTAGAGCGTTGATTTAAGGTTACTTTTTGCAAATACGGGACATTAACTGTGATTTGTTTAATGGCTTTATCTTCAATGTAATCAACAACTTAACTATAAATTTAAAATTGTCATTTTTACTATTAAATTCTTAATAAAGCCAGCTTTTGTTTGTATAAGTCAGTTTTCAATGTTGTCATAACATTTGTGCTTAATTGTTATGTTTATTATTGTTATTTATTATGAAATTATTACAATTCTACTGATATGATACATGATACAGTTGTATGCTTATTTCTGGACATGTGTATGTGATCTACATTATAGTTAAAATACATTTATAGCTGGGGGGGGATTCTATTTTTTTTTTCTTCTAATTACATTGTTGGTTAAATGCAGAACAAGGAAGCACTAGCTATGGTGTAGCTCATGTAATATTAATATATCATTTAATTATATGTAACTCTTCTCCAAAAAAAACCATTTAAAACAAACAAGCAAACATGCTATCTGTAGTGTTGTATGCAGTCATTTATGAATATATACATCAATATTTTTTATTAATACAGTAGATTATATTGCATTATTATTTTGTTTATTACAGTAGATTACCAGCAGTGAACAAGTAACAACAGGGAGACAGACCAGAGAGGGAGAGAGAGAGAGAGAGAGAGAGAGAGAGAGAGAGAGAGAGAAAGAAAAGGAGGGATTGAAAAAGACAGAGTAGACCTCAAACAGCCATCCACCCAGTCTGCCCTGCTGTCTGATGCCCTGTGATCAGAGAAAGGGAGGGAGAATAATACGTCTTCAGCTAACCACCCACCTAGGGAGCCTTTTCCACACTAACACGAGGGGGCTGTGCGGTCCTGTGGATAAAGAAAAGGGCTTGTAACCAGGAGGTCCCCGGTTCAAATCCAACCTCAGCCACTGACTCATTGTGTGACCCTGAGCAAGTCACTTAACCTCCCTGTGCTCCGTCTTTCGGGTGAGACGTTGTTGTAAGTGACTCTGCAGCTGATGCATAGTTCACATACCCTAGTCTCTGTAAGTCGCCTTGGATAAAGGCGTCTGCTAAATAAACAAACAAATAATAACACCATCAACCTGTGAGCTGCTCTGTGACACCCTTCTATACACAGGTAGGCTCCTCTGACACACACCAGCACACATAAGAGTGCCGTACAGTTGGGTTCAGCCACAACTCAAACTCACTAATTCTCCACTCGCGCTCCCGTCTCCCCTGCCACAGACCTCACCAGCCGCCACTGGAAATGAAGAAAGAATAATAAAGAAAATGTAAAAATATTACACAACAAGTTTATTATTTTTGTTCTCTGTATTCGTGTTTATTATTCTTTCTTCTCTCCCCTTCTCTCTCTTCAGTTTCTTTGAGCCTGTATGTTCACTGCAAGGACATTTTGTCACTTGATGACCTTTGGATCACCTCGAGTGAAAGTGGGATGTGCAGTTGAAAGTGAATTTCATCATTTTGAATTAAGTGCGCCTTGTTTGCTTTCACTAAAAAGTGGCAAACCTCTGTGTCTCATCTGCAACAAATCGTTTACACGCTGTAGTCTGTACAAGGTGAGCAACCTCAAACGTCTTTATGAAACAAATCATAACACATTTTCATCTGACTATCCTCCTGGATCAGACTTGAGGAGAAACGAGCCGACCTCTTTAAAAACACGCCTCAGCAGTCAGCAGATGCTCCTTTTGGCGTTCAGTAAAGAAGCTGATGTAAGAACTCAAGTGAGTTTTGTATGGCATAGGGCTCTTCGTTTTTGTTTTTTATTTTCGGTTATGTGATGCCCCTTTAAAGTTTCAAGTTATATTAAGCCAACTCCATTTCTTAATTAAACGCTTGGAATAGCTTTGACTGTGAAACAAGTTCACTTTTGTTTTTTCTCCCATAACTTGAATGATTCTGTTTCAAACCGAACACAAAAAGCAAGTTTAGTTGAATTGCTTTTCCCAGATTTAAAATCTTAATGATTCGTTGCAAAAATGTTAAAACCTGTTTTGCAAATAATAGTTTCCTTAATTACGATTTTATTAAAATCAATCCACTTCACTCGCTGTTTGCGTTCGGTTTGAATGAAAATTCAGGAGCTGCCTTAAATTATCAATGAAACAGAATCATAGTAAATCAAGTTACAGGAGAAAAAACTAAAGGGAACTTGTTTCACAATCAACACTTTTCCAAGAGTTTAATTGAACAGAGTCAGCTAAAAAAAAAAAAAAGGGGGACATCAAAACAATGCTAGATCTCCAGATAACCACGCTGAAATTAAAATGTTGATCTCAAGATTATCATCTTATGATTTTGACTAAGTGTCACAAAGACGGCCGGAGTGGGTGGCGTCAGACAAGAAACAGGAAAATAAACAGAGAGAGATGTGGAATTTGGTGAAGCTGAGCGAATGCTTTCGTTCAGCATTTAATAATTACACAGAACAGAAAATAAAAGGGTTGAACAAACAGAAAACACAGGGCACGGCACTTTACGCCAAAATAAATAGACAAACAAAACGGACTACACAGACAAACTGTGCACGGAGACAAACAAACACGGTGAGTAAAATAAATGGTTATTTTAGTTTAGTTTAGTTTAGTTTAATTTCCTTTCCTTTCCTTTACTACTTTCCTCCTTCTCCTCACCCGTTCTCCACTCTCGAACACCCAACCCCGAGTGAATGAAAATGTGTATATACTGTTGTGCTGGGATTCAATTACTAATTAATTATTCACTTGAATCCCAGCACGTGAATGAATTACGTGCAACCCCGTGCTCACATATTACATACTTTAAATGCACGTGAAGTGATTTGTGCCATCCCCGTGCCTAAATACAATTCTACATTTTTAAATACACGTGAAACACAGACCCGTTTATATCCCGTGTACCAATCTCTATACACCAACATTAACACACGCAACATACACCATATAACACACACATGCACACAGGGGTGGGGCACATTGCCACATATACCCCCCCTTGTGCGCAGCACACATGGCCTCAACAGCCACCTCCCCCTCTAAAAGCCCAAAGGTCCAACACAAAGTCCTGGGCCAGGACCGGAGGCTTCAAGGGGCCCACAGGTGGCAATGTTGCCAGTAGCCAGGCTGCTACTGGCCATGCTGTCAGCAGACGTGCTGACACCTCCCAGACTGACTCCTTCAGTCGGGGCAGTCCTGGCAGCGGAAAGGTTGCTTGGGGGGTGGTCTCCTGACCTCCCCCCTTCTTCGTAGCTGGCAGCTCCCTCTTCCGGGGCTCCGGCCACAGTATCTCCTACAGCACAAGTGCTGCAGTGGGAGCAGGTCTCCTGACCTCCCCCACGATCTCCGGCAGCGAAACTGCTGCTGGGGTTGGTGGTCTCCAGACCTCCTCCCCCTTCTTCATGGCCGGCAGCTCCCCTTTCTGGGGCTCCGGCCACCGTACTCCCTGTGGTGGAGGTACGGGAAGCAGAGACAGCTCCTGCTGTTCTGCTCCTGGCAGTGGCGGAGACAGAGGCAGCTCCTGCTCCTCTGCTCCTGGAAGTGGCGGAGGCAGAGGCAGCTCCTGCTCCTCTGCTCCTTGAAGTGGTGGAGACAGAGGCAGCTCCTGCTCCTCTGCTCCAGGCGGTGGCGGAGGCAGAGGCAGCTCCTGCTCCTCTGCTCCTGGTGGTGGTGGAGGCAGAGGCAGCTCCTGCTCCTCTGCTCCTTGAAGTGGTGGAGACAGAGGCAGCTCCTGCTCCTCTGCTCCAGGCGGTGGCGGAGGCAGAGGCAGCTCCTGCTCCTCTGCTCCTGGTGGTGGTGGAGGCAGAGGCAGCTCCTGCTCCTCTGCTCCTGGTGGTGGTGGAGGCAGAGGCAGCTCCTGCTCCTCTGCTCCTTGAAGTGGTGGAGGCAGAGGCAGCTCCTGCTCCTCTGCTCGTGATGGTGGGGAAAGTGATACCAGCAGGCATTCATCCTCTGCTGGTGGGGGAAGTGATACCAGCAGGTATTCATCCTCTGCTGGTGGAAAGGGACCCAGCAGGTATTCACCCTCTGCTGGTGGACGGGAACCCAGCAGGCATTCACCCTCTGCTGGTGGACAGGGACCCAGCAGGCATTCACCCTCTGCTGGTGGACATGGCAGAGGCAGAGGCAGCTCCGGCTGCTCTGCTCCTGCCGGTGAAGGTGGGAGCAGCGTGTAGTCTCCTGGTGACGATGGTGGGAGCAGCATGTAGTCTCCTGGCGATGGAGGTGGGAGCAGCGTGTAGTCTCCTGGCGACGGAGGTGGGAGCAGCGTGTAGTCTCCCCCTTTTGCAGGGGACTGGTGCTGCTCTGCCTCTCTTGAAGGGGACTGGTGCGGCTCTGCCTTTGAAGGGGAAACCAGAAGGCATTCTCCCTCTGCTGGTGGAAGTGGGAACAGCAGGCATTCTTCCTCTGCTGGTGGAGGTTGAACCAGCAGGCATTCTCCCTCTGCTGGCAGCTTGGGTCCTAGGGCTGTGGAAGCCCCGACTTCCCTCTCTTCGGGCTGTGGACGCACGACTCCTCCCTTTTGGGCTGTGGACGCACCGACTCCTCCCTTTTGGGCTGTGGATGCACCGACTCACCCCTCTTGGGCTGTGGACGTTCGGGCTCCCCCCACTCAGGCGTAGGACGTTCGGGCTCCTCCCACTCAGGCGTAGGACATTCGGGCTCCTCCCACTCAGGCGTAGGACATTCGGGCTCCTCCCACTCAGGCGTAGGACATTCGGGCTCCTCCCGCTTGGGCTGTGGACGCTCAGCCTCCTCCCGCTTGGGCTGTGGATGCTCAGGCTCCTCCCGCTTGGGCTGTGGACGCTCTGGCTCCTCCTCATAACTGCGGAAGGGACAGTTGGCGAACAGATGATCCTGGTCGCAGAGGAGGCACCCCGGCGTTGGCTTGTTAAATCACCGTGGATGTCTGGCCCTTAGGCGGCACTCCTCCTCCCTGTCCTTCACCTCTTTATCCTCCTTCCATCCCATTTTATTTATTTATATATATTTTTTTGTAATCAATTTTTTTTTTTTTTTTCCCCAAAAAATGCGGTTCCTGCTCTGGTCTGATGCTTGGAGGTGCTGTTATCACACGATGACACCACATGTCACAAAGACGGCCGGAGTGGGTGGCGTCAGACAAGAAACAGGAAAATAAACAGAGAGAGAGAGATGTGGAATTTGGTGAAGCTGAGCAAATGCTTTCGTTCAGCATTTAATAATTACACAGAACAGAAAATAAAAGGGTTGAACAAACAGAAAACACAGGGCACGGCACTTTACGCCAAAATAAATAGACAAACAAAACGGACTACACAGACAAACGGTGCACGGAGACAAACAAACACGGTGAGTAAAATAAATGGTTATTTTAGTTTAGTTTAGTTTAATTTCCTTTCCTTTCCTTTCCTTTACTACTTTCCTCCTTCTCTTCACCCGTTCTCCACTCTCGAACACCCAACCCAGAGTGAATGAAAATGTGTCTATATATACTGTTGTGCTGGGATTCAATTACTAATTAATTATTCACTTGAATCCCAGCACGTGAATGAATTACGTGCAACCCCGTGCTCACATATTACATACTTTAAATGCACGTGAAGTGATTTGTGCCATCCCCGTGCCTAAATACAATTCTACATTTTTAAATACACGTGAAACACAGACCCGTTTATATCCCGTGTACCAATCTCTATACACCAACATTAACACACGCAACATACACCATATAACACACACATGCACACAGGGGTGGGGCACATTGCCACACTAAGTCATACAAATGCTTGTATCATTGCATGGTAAGGCACAAACAGAGTACATTAGTTATTTCCCCAAACAACAAATCAACCTCAAAATAGTTTGCAGAGGGTTCTTTTATTGAGATGTTTTATAGTTGTAGCTTGTGGGGAGGCAGGAATCAAAGTAAAGGACACACTGCAGGGCCTTGGTCATGAAGAATACATTTTCCATTAAAAAAATTTAGAAGAGAAAGCAACATGTCTGTATTAATCATATTACATCAGTTCATGTAAGAATCCCTTTCAGCGTGACTGCATTAAATCCACAGGAACCCAATTAAATGTCTACTGTGTGTTTACATTTTCCCTTATCAAGTATTTGAACTGAAGTTTAAAGGACACCCTCTTCTGTACAGACTGCTGCTTTAAGTAAAGCAGAATGGCACACCAGGATCTTTTGATTATGAATCTCAGCAAGGCTTCTGACTTTGTGTGCCCCACCAGGTGGTGGAAGGTGTCCATTTACTTAAAGTTTAGCTATCATATCAAGCAGCACACCTTCAATTTTAAACCCTGCTATGGAGCACTGTTTTTTTTTTGGTGTTTACATGTCAGAGGAATATGCAGCAGTGTTTTCTGATACTCCAGACTTTTAACAGTATCCTTTTTTCTGTTTTCTCTTGTCCATTTGCAAATACTGCTCTGCAATGCTGCCATGATACAAACCATGGGTCACAAACTAAGTTCTGATGTCTACATGAAAAGCAATCTAATATCAGATACAGAGTACCGAGTACTAATAATACACATTTTCTCCTCACCGTCAGCAAGTCCACTATTTCTTCCCTAGGTTCTCTGTCAATCTTCATATATTTTACTTTGTTTTGCAGAACTCATTTCAATGTCAGCCATCAATATCTGATGAGGACAACGGTTTATAAGATGAAAACGTTAGGTTACTTACCAAAACCCTGCTTCCATGAAAGAGAAGACGACCACCAACATTACTGGGGTATGCCTGCCATAGATAGGTATTCACTGAGCATTTTATGTCAGAGCCGCCGTTAGGTCCCTCCATGGGTGACATCATCCCAAACACGCGCCTGTAGCTCACTGACCCACTTTGCGGAAGTGATGGCCAAGAAGAAAGCTGTCTTCATAGAAAGATATTTCAACTCTATGGAGTGTATGGGCTTAAATGGGGCCTATCAATATCAAGGCTCAATTCAGGGAGAACGTCCCTCCGTGGAGGGCGTAAATGCAAGCACCCTTGAGAAAACGGGTCACCAAAACACCAGACACCAGTTTTAAAAGTATCTCCATGTATAGGCATATAACAACCTAGTGGAGCCTGCCCTAGCGTTCTGCAATGTGCCCACAACTGTGTCAGATAGCCCTAGGGCTGACCAGCTGTCCCGTTCAGGGGCCAGACTCACAATTGGAACCTGCCTGGTTCTGGATGCCAGAGAGTGCCTTTCGTCTGACTGAGGAAATCCAGGCGAAGTGGAATCTCCCAGAGCTGGCCTTGTAGGAGCCGACACAGGGTTGAAAACCAGATTCTCCTGGGCCACCGGGGGGCCACTAGAACCTGACCTTCTCTAGGAAGCCCAGGAGCAGTGGTATTGGTGGGAACGCTTAAAGGAGCGTCCTGGGCCACTCGTGGACTAGAGCGTCTCTGCCAAGCGGGCTGCCTAAGCGGTGGAGGGAGTACCACAGAGGCGAAGAGATCGACCTGCGCCTTCCTGAACCGTTCCCAAATGCTCTCCACCACCTGAGGGTGGAGCCACCACTCCAACGAATGTGCAAGGGAACTGCAGTCGACTCAGAAAAAGCTCTTTCAAAAACACACTCAGTGTAGTAATAGAGAAGTCTACCCTACCTTAGGTGAGAGGCAAAAGAGAAAATGGTCTCCGTGGGTTGGAGGGGCCTATCGGCATAAAATGCTCAGTGAATACCTACCCATGCAGGCATATCCCAAAAGTAATGTTGGTGGTCATCTTCAAATTGAAAGGAAACATTGCCTACATATGATGGCCAAAAATTAAATGTTTACTATGGTAATTGTTCCACCTTCAATAGAACTACCATAAGGTATATTTGTTGAAGTAAACTTGTCTGTTGCCCCATTCTTGTTACGCAGGCCTACTGTGCCATTTTGCTCATTTTAAGGCCTTCCATTTTCTATTGAGAGCTCATTGATAGACCCGATCTAATCAATATCACCTGTCCAAAGAAAAAGAAAAAAAAAAGAATAGCCAAGTGAGGGTCTCATTTCTGATGCAAATAGAAGATGTCCTTCCAAAACATTCCACATGCTTTTAAGGACAAAAGTAAACTATAGAGGCTCACTGTTTTTTGTAGATGTTCATAACTGGTACAGAAGAGGCTCTATTTAATGTTTCAAACAGCAGCTGTATGGTGTGTAGATTTGCTGCTAGTCTAATTATGACCTTGTATGTTGCCATCCCATGCAAAATGCTACTTGGCAGCAATAATGTTTCCCAATTGGGAACACTAGCTGTGTCCATGCTGGTTGATTTTTGCATGCCACAAATGTAAATTAAAACACATTTTAATTAACAAGGTTGAGCACATCTATTAAAAATACAGAGATTATAGATATCAAACACTGCCACAATGGAAATTAAAAACCTATTTATGTATATATTTACTGTACACCAAAATGATGTGTAAAAGAACAAATAGGTAGTCTGTTTATTTCAACAAAAATCTCACCAGCTGTTAGGGAATTTCAGCAAGGAGTTTGTCTCTTGGTGCCTCAGTGCACTTACACTGCAGTACTTTCTAAAAATTGTTGGCCATCGAGGATAATGGATGGAAAAATCTAAAAAAATCCAACAACCCAACACACATTCTACTGGCCCAGTATAATGTATATTGATAATTCACCAAACATGCAGTGTTTGTGTTGCAGTGTATGCTTAATATATTAAATAAGGGGACACAAGTAACTGCAGAAACAAGCTACTATTAGAACATGTAAACATTATATTAATTGGGACTATTGAACAGATCATAAAGAGTTAGAAAACAAAAAAATGCTAAACTAAACCATGTTTCATTGTGGCACTAATTTCTAAGCATGTCCCCCTCTTGACGGAATTAGCTTGAAATTTGCTGTCAGTCACTTCCGAGACAGATAATCTCTTCTTCCAAATTAATTTCCGAGACAGACTTTTGTTGAAAATGCCACATACTAAACCTGTAAACTGTCCAATCCTAAATTATCTTTTTTTAATTTTTGTTAAATACTAAATAACAAATGTACAGTGGTAGCCAAAGCAAGCTATGAAAATGTCGAAAGATATTGCGGTAGAGATTACTACTGAATCCCAGTGTTTCAACAAAGGATGCCACATGCTAAAGCTTGTGTATACCAAAAGCACAAAGCTTACATTGAGTTAAAGTATTTGTTATACTGCACTGTACGATTTGGTAACAGCTCAAATTTTAACATAAGTAGAACAATCTATTTGGCTAAACGATGCCTAACAGTTAAAAAAAACAAAACAAAAAAACGTGTTGAATGTCTATGCACACGACAGTAAGCAGAGCAAATAATATCAATGTACAGTAAGAATTAAAATTCAGGTCTGCTGCTGAGTGCAGTAATTAATTATATGTTATGTATTACTGTGTTTATCTAGTTTAACTATTGTATGAAATTAATTTAGCTGGTTACACAAAATTAGCAGGGACCCTGTCCCCCTATTAAAGTCTGAAATGCATTGTTGAATCAGATGGTACATAAACTGTGGGTTTTCTCATCTAAATTGTTTCAGGAAATACAAAAAACATGTCTTTTGCAAATATTTTTTATACAATAAAACTTTTCATGACAAACATGTAAAGGGTGATGTATCTTTTCATAGCTATTGGGTTAATTAAAAGATAAGGTGCTGTCTTTTTTATTATTTATTTTATTAAAAGAAATGAATAACGGCACGATTTCTTTTAAAATGTCTTCAATGAAAAAGACACCAGGTCAGAAATATTTCTGCTAAATATCGCTCTGTCAAGTATAATAAGGAGGCATTTAACTTGTTATTTTTACATTTATTTATGTTTTTATGTTGTTTGATAATTCATTTCACTGATGTTGAACCTTTAGGAGGTGGGCATAAAAAAAACAAATATATTTAGGAACATTTGTTGTGTAAAAACGTTGTTATGTCAAGATCTCGAGATAATGTATCTCATAACTTTATTATTTATATTTTGGAGAAATGCACTTTTGTTAGAGATTTCTTTTTCAGTAGTTTTAATTTTTTTTACTATTGTAGATCGTGGGTCCTGGGGGACACCTGTGCCTTTTGGTTTTTATTCCAACTGAGTTCTCAATTACTTAACTATACCTGTAAAGGTTAGGCCCTGACATTGTGGATCTTGCAATGGACTGCAAAGACTTTCCTTTAATTGTTTATATACAGTATTATCTATGTCTAACAAGGCCTGCAGTTGGGAGGGTCCTGAAAAACAAAACAAAAACAAAGTTTAAGTAAATGTTCTGTACATGTAGTTGTACTGGAAGAGTGCACACTTCCAAGACAATGCATTGCACTAACTACTGCTAATATAACCTTTGAAAAATAAACCAAAATTATTTTATTATGCATGGGTTGGCCTACCTGGAACAGGAAGTGGGAAAACCAGCATCTTGTGGAGGGAATCTTTTAATAACTTCCCTGAATGTAAAGAGGGGGTAGCTGATTTTAATTACATCTCCCTCTGCTTGTTTAAAGCTGTAGTTTTTAATGCACATGCTTGTTAATGTTTATTTACAGTAGGTATTCAATGATTATTTATGATTATAAAATGTTTGGTGTATTTTACTAAAACCACTTATGTAGTTAGTTCAGTCTAGGGGAGGGGTTTGTCTGCCTGCACAGATATATACATATATATATATAATTTATTTCTTAGCAGACACCCTTATCCAGGGCGACTTACAATTGTTACAAGATATCACATTATTTTTTACATACAATTACCCATTTATACAGTTGGGTTTTACTGGAGCAATCTAGGTAAAGTACCTTGCTCAAGGGTACAGCAGTAGTGTCCCCCACCTGGGATTGAACCCACAACCCTCCAGATAAGCGTCCAGAGCCCTAACCACTACTCCACATTGCTGCCACACTGGCCCTAACCACTACTCCACACTGGCAGTTTGGTTCAGTCTGGGGGCTGTCTTCCTTTTGTTTAGACCTGGGGATAGTTTGAAGCCCAGTAATAACCTTGGTGTTGGAGCTGAGTATAGCACCTGCTTTAGGTGAATTATATTTAAATGTAAATATTTTTTTTGTTTGTGCCTTGTTCTTTTCTAAAATAAAAAAATAAAAAATAAAAGTTTTTTTTTGTACAATTGTTTTTTTTTTTACTCTTGAGTTCTTAAATAAATATAATTTGGTTTTGCACCAAACTTCACCTGTTCCTGAGTGTTTTCCCTGCACAATAACACCAGCCGCTGGCTGCACTTTCCAATAATACCCTTAACTGAACAAATAATTAGCTTAATTGGGAATTTATAATTGCTTTCAGGTCTTAAACAGTTGGATATTTCAAATTAACTGTAAAATGTTATAAATAACTTGAAATCTGCAACTTTTTAGGAGCTGAGAACAATTACAAAGGCCTAATTATCAGAACCCTGGTTCCCTGAAATAGAAATGTAACCATTACCCTATGGGTATTAACCTCTTTAAGACCCCAAACCTGAATAAAGTATAACAAAACTGCTCGCAAAGCCTGTGATGTAGTTATGACCCGCCCCCGACGACATAAATAAATTGCATGCACAGATCTCATCGTCATTTTTCCTTCGAGGCTGCTGCAATCATGGACGCAGTGACCTTGAAGGTTAATGGTTACATTTCTATTTCAGGGAACCATGGTTATGATAATAACCTCACGTTCCCTTTCAAGTATGAAATGTAACCATTACCGTATGGGTCAGTATATCCAATCCATCACAAGGGCAAGATTGCCGCACAAGAATGAAGTTTATATACATACAGGTGTATATATATATATATAGTAAGGCAGCGGGATGTGTGAGACAGCAGAGAGGGGATTAAAACCTCCCTGAAGAGTAAAACGGGGGAAAAAATGCGCCTTTTGTTTATTGTTTAATTGTTTTGCTTTGCTGTTATTCAGTTTTGTTAACTGTTTTATTGTTTAATTTAATTTGCTAATTGTTTTGTTAATTATTTGCAGGGGGATATTTAAGAGAGGCAGCGAGTATAGTCGTGGCTGCTGAGTAGAAGGAGGCAGAAGAAAGGTGCTCTGCTTCCGAGCAGTCCTAAGAATAGTAAGTGCTGTGTTAAGCGTGTGTGTTTTGTGTGGTGACAGGTAAACGGCTTAGCCGTCCTGTGAGTTAGTCAGGGAATAACCTGTTTAGTTAGCGCTCCAAACGGAATTAGGTGTTTATTTTGTGTTTTGTTTATTTTGTTTATTAAAAATATAGCGCGTCAGCGCAGAAAAATCCATTTCGGTGTATTGCGTCGTAATTTTTAAAGGGGCACGAACCCGTGTGGCAGCGTCTCATTCACTATATATATATATATATATACAGTGCCTTGCGAAAGTATTCGGCCCCCTTGAACTTTGCGACCTTTTGCCACATTTCAGGCTTCAAACATAAAGATATGAAACTGTAATTTTTTGTGAAGAATCAACAACAAGTGGGACACAATCATGAAGTGGAATGAAATTTATTGGATATTTCAAACTTTTTTAACAAATAAAAAACTGAAAAATTGGGCGTGCAAAATTATTCAGCCCCTTTACTTTCAGTGCAGCAAACTCTCTCCAGAAGTTCAGTGAGGATCTCTGAATGATCCAATGTTGACCTAAATGACTAATGATGATAAATAGAATCCACCTGTGTGTAATCAAGTCTCCGTATAAATGCACCTGCACTGTGATAGTCTCAGAGGTCCGTTTAAAGCGCAGAGAGCATCATGAAGAACAAGGAACACACCAGGCAGGCCCAAGATACTGTTGTGGAGAAGTTTAAAGCCGGATTTGGATACAAAAAAGATTTCCCAAGCTTTAAACATCCCAAGGAGCACTGTGCAAGCGATAATATTGAAATATCAGACCACTGCAAATCTACCAAGACCTGGCCGTCCCTCTAAACTTTCAGCTCATACAAGGAGAAGACTGATCAGAGATGCAGCCAAGAGGCCCATGGTCACTCTGGATGAACTGCAGAGCTCTACAGCTGAGGTGGGAGACTCTGTCCATAGGACAACAATCAGTCGTATACTGCACAAATCTGGCCTTCATGGAAGAGTGGCAAGAAGAAAGCCATTTCTTAAAGATATCCATAAAAAGTGTCGTTTACAGTTTGCCACAAGCCACCTGGGAGACACACCAAACATGTGGAAGAAGGTGCTCTGGTCAGATGAAACCAAAATCGAACTTTTTGGCAACAATGCAAAACGTTATGTTTGGTGTAAAAGCTCATCACCCTGAACACACCATCCCCACTGTCAAACATGGTGGTGGCAGCATCATGGTTTGGGCCTGCTTTTCTTCAGCAGGGACAGGGAAGATGGTTAAAATTGATGGGAAGATGGATGGAGCCAAATACAGGACCATTCTGGAAGAAAACCTGATGGAGTCTGCACAAGACCTGAGACTGGGATGGAGATTTGTCTTCCAACAAGACAATGATCCAAAACATAAAGCAAAATCTACAATGGAATGGTTCACAAATAAACATATCCAGGTGTTAGAATGGCCAAGTCAAAGTCCAGACCTGAATCCAATCGAGAATCTGTGGAAAGAACTGAAAACTGCTGTTCACAAATGCTCTCCATCCAACCTCACTGAGCTCAAGCTGTTTTGCAAGGAGGAATGGGCAAAAATTTCAGTCTCTCGATGTACAAAACTGATAGAGACATACCCCAAGCGACTTACAGCTGTAATCGCAGCAAAAGGTGGCGCTACAAAGTATTAACTTAAGGGGGCTGAATAATTTTGCACGCCCAATTTTTCAGTTTTTTATTTGTTAAAAACGTTTGAAATATCCAATAAATTTCGTTCCACTTCATGATTGTGTCCCACTTGTTGTTGATTCTTCACAAAAAATTACAGTTTCATATCTTTATGTTTGAAGCCTGAAATGTGGCAAAAGGTCACAAAGTTCAAGGGGGCTGAATACTTTCGCAAGGCACTGTATATATATATATATATATATATATATATATATATATATATATATATATATATATATATATAGTAAACCAGTGCTTCTGACATGGCAAATATTTTGTACTGCCTTACTTAGGGAATACTTACTTTCAAAAGAACAGTACTTGCTTTTCTTTGTTTGTTTAATGTTCCTTTAATAAAGTACATGTGGGAATACTATGTGTAACATGCCATTGGTACTGGTTGTGCCATTTGGTGCTACTTGGATGTATTTGTAATGAATGCGTGCTCAGTAAGTACATATTGAACATTTTATGATGAAACACCTGCCCAATTTTGTCGGTTTGCAATTACTAAAACCGTAACTTCACAACAGCAAGGTTTGCTTGGTTTCTTAGAGCTTCTAATTGTAAATATTAATAAATAAATGCATTAATTTGCCTCTCTATACTCGGCAGTTAGTCCTTCAGTTTGTCCCCCACTTTTTAACAAAGTTAGGCGCCTATGATTGAGACAAAAAATTCTTGGACTATTAATTTCAATATGAATTCTGACATTAATTAAAACACTGAATTGTTGTACTGTTTTCAGAATGAAACACTCACCTAAAGGTACCAAAACTGACTCAGTGTTACTGAATAAGAAAGTTTGCGGGTCTATCTGTACTCGAAGTGAGTATAATTTAGATTTTTGTTATTTCCAGTTAAATAAACTGTTAATGCAAAAGCTTTATTTGTACAGTTGGTTGTTAGTTATCAACATTGAAAATGATGTCAAACTTCTTAAATTGGGTCTTTGGAAATTGTCAAAATGGTCCTTGGTTCCTTGAAAAGTTCTTGAAATTTGTATCATAAAACCTGTATGATTGAGACCTGTGACAGAGAGTGAAGAAATGCGAACTGTAAATCTCCCTCCCGACCAGAAAGGGCGCTGTGTAAGGTTGATGGTATGCTTCCTCCTAGATGGGCAGCCTTGATGGTAAGCAAAAACCGGAAGGTGACCATATTAGGGGGAGCGTGTAGCTACACATACACAAATGGAGTCCCTTGCAATCAGCCACGGGGCAGTCAAGGTTTGGAGAAACCATGGGGATGGGTTGCTTGCAGGGAAGAGTTTTGTGGTACAAAGGGGAAACAGCTATGTCAGTGCCGGGCCTTGCGTTTTGTGTTTTGTTATTTACTGTTTGTGTGTGTTGCAGAGGAGGATTAAGGACCCAGGAGCTGCCGCCACAGAGCCAGCACAAGACCCTCTGCACAACTTCCCCGCACAATACCACTAAAGCACCAGCACCACTTTCCCCGGGGGTATAAGGAGCACAATGTCGTGCAAGGATGATTGTGGCAGCAGAGTGTTTGTTTTCTTTTGGGACTGCAACCAGCTGTATTAAAATGTCCATATTTAATAAACAAACACAAAATAATAATCCAATCACCCCTATACCAACAATGGTATAGGGGTGATTGGATTATTATTTTGTGCTTGTTTATTAAATATGGACATTTTATTATTGGAATACTGTTTGGACATTCCTTTTGTGCACTGCATCACTCACGTCCTGTCACAACACTGTATTTACAACATCTGATGAGTTAAGCAGAGATTGTATATGATTTTTGCAGCTGAGGTTTTAAAAATAATATTATGTGAATTGGGCATACATGTAAAAAGTTTGATGAGTAACATTTTAAAAAATATGTTTGTTAACTAGCCTCATATGTGACTTATCAGGTTGATCCATCTGGTAAAATGTCAAGTTGTAAGTGAAGTCATTTCTGAATTTGTTTTTCTCCAAAATGACTCAGAATGAATCTAAGAGCATGTACAGCCCCAGAGCTTCGGGGGCCTAGGCGGTCCCCAGAACCACAGCCAAAAGATTGGTTTTGCCCCAAGAGTTTAAGTTTCAAAATTATCACTGGCCACTTTCACACATGTGTACAGGATCTACAGAAAGATATGAAAGCTCTTAAAATACATATGAACCAGCCTTCCAATCAGCGCCAATACTACACTGGACACAAGGATGACAGCAAGCAGTTTCACAGATCTCCCTCACCTTTAGATGTGGTTCAAGAGACTATGGTTATGCAAATAACAGTAATAAGACACACCCATCCACTCCCCTGACAGATATGGACATGTACGCGGTTACTCACCTGGCAATATGACTGGTCTTCCCAAAGCCGAAGCAGAAAAGGAGGATCTCTATATCGCCATCATGACCAGTGCTGCAACCACAGGGACGCCAGTCACTTTAAAGACTTCCCAGATTATTAACATGGCGTTCCTCAGTGCCTCCACACGGACCAAGGTGGCCAATTAGAATCAGATCTAGTTAAAGAGCTCTGCAGATGCCTTGGAATTCATAAAACAAGGACATCGCCCTACCACCCAATGTCAGAAGGGATGGTAGACAGAGCCAATCGTTCCATTAAAGACCAGCTTGCCAAATATCTTTACACAAAATGAGGAGAATGGGATGACCATAGCAAACAAGTTGAGCTTGCTTATAACCAGGGATCCTAGGAATCTGTTTGCTCTGGAATAACATGGAAAAACACAGATTTTCTATGTCGTCGGGGCTGGGCAAAAAACATGAAAGGCTTTTTTTGTTTGTTTGATAACCAAATCAATACACTTATCATATATATAATAATCAACACAGGAAATTTGGTTTTAAATTTACGTAAACATACTTTAATGGGCTTTAAATTTTACTTTAAATTTACGTAAACATACTTTAATAAAACTGCTTCCGGTGTACAGAGGTCAAGGTTGAACGAGGCATGTTTATGTTGATAAGTGGCTTGCAGTTTTCTTCAGTTATCCAGACATGCCTTGTTGTTACTGAACAAGCTGTTAAAGATGCTCAAAACGATCAGGTCATTTGGCAATAGCCATCCAGATCACAAAGACTAACTTGGAGATAAACTAATATGAATACTATATTTTGGTTTTTATTATTACTAGGTGGGCCGAATGGCCTCCTCTTGTTTGTAAACTTTCTTATGTTCTTATGTTCTAATAGTACTGTTTGCATACTTATGATGTGACAGGGGTACTCAATTTTAGCCTTTTATTTGAATTGTGGAATAATGCTGATTTTTAATTTTTTTAATCTGAGAATTTTGTTATTTTTATTGCGGAAAACTAGGATCCCTACAAGTGTTCACTCCAGCACTAAACACACTCCTTTCTTTTTGGCATATGGCAGGGAGACTCGTCTCCCCACTGATGTTCTTTTAGGTGATGTTCCGGCAATATCTATGGCTGCTTCAGGTACTGTGAGTGACTATGCTGCTTCACTACTGTGGAAACTGCCTCTTCTTTTGATCTGCTTCCTGAAAACAGCACGCTGCCAGTCAACAGCAAAAGATGCACTATGATCGCATGATGCGACACAAACCCTATCAGACTGGGGTCCTTACAAGGTTTTCCATTGGCATGACACTGACCTAAACCTAAACCTTGTGGACCCTACAGCAAAGCCACAGGTGATACATTACAACCGATTAAAGCCCTACATTTCCCCTTGGTCAGCTATTTCAACTCCAGAGGTCCCTGTTGTGCCACCTTCAACAACTGTGGATTGTAGGGAAACTCCACCTCTGACTGCTTTATCAGGGTCCCATCCTTACAGCTTAAGAGAACCCCAACCACCCCCTGCTGAAAGTGCTAGTGACAGTGGTACTGCTGTAACCACACCCGGGCAGTCTGAATCCACTCCATCTGCTGCCCCTGAGACAACACGTGTTAGAAGGGACACTCATCTTCCTGCACGCCTCAGGGACATGCTACTGTACTGAAAATGATGGACTGTTTTTGTTATGATACAAAAAGGGCTGCATTTTGCCTTAAACTGTGCTTATTTACACTAAAGATTTGAAGGTTGCATTGTACTACGTGCTTGGATGTCCACTGTGTGATGTGTAATTCTTGCAAGATATATTGACATAAGGTTAACAGTTAAAATATTCTGTACTCGGGCTTGTTTTAAATGTGGTGCTGGATGCTACAGAGAATGTATTCATGTTGTGACAAAAAACAGCTGCAAAGAGATGTTTGGAAAGTAAACATTCTCTCACAGGGCAATGCTTGGTGATGATGGGTTGAAACAATAAACACCCACCCTTGCATGGCAATGCTTATTGCTAACTGGTTAAAACACTAAATGCCATCCCCTACACGGCAATGCTAATAGGCTGAAACAGTTGAGGTTCACAACAATTACTGCAGGCAGTGCAGATCAACCATGATCATACATAAAAGGTTAAGAAGAAAAATGTTTTTAGTGCCGCTGCGCCGTTGCCGCACCCCTCCCTCAGGGTCTGGGGCCGCACCTCCAGCACCCCTCCTCCACGCGTCCTTGGGGGCAAAAAAAACTCAAAAAACTGGGACGTGCTAGTATGTGAAATGTACCCAGCCCAGACCAAAACAACCTGTATTTGGCGAGTGGGCGGGTGCTAATTTCGAATGCTGTATTTGTATCAAAAGTACCTTACTTTGAATAAACAGCTTCAAAATTACAAAAAACAACAATTTAATTTAAAGTTTCAAAGTCTGCTCTATCTTGTAAAGCTGTAAACTCTCTATGCCTCGTCCATGTGGGAAAGGCATTCGCTGTGTAAATCAAAATCAATAACCTGGTATCTGAGGAGTCAGTCAATCCATAATTGCGTTACTATCCTAGAATACAGATTTGGTATTACATGATTACATTGCTTCCATAACTTGCACACAAAAACTCACCTGTAACCTGTAATTAAATTTTTTATGATTTTGTTATTTTATTACATTCAACTGCCATTTGTACTTAGGGCTGAGATTTTAAAACAAAGTACATTTTCTATCAGCTAATTAACAAGGCTATCGAAACCTAGATTTAAACTAGAATTAAATTTATATTATATTATAATTATATTTATTTTCTGTTTCTTACAATTGTAACTGTCAAAGTGTCTTCAGTCTGGGACGTGTAAATGCCAGATTCATCAAGTGTTGATTACTATATCTTAACAAAAGAATCTAGGTTATAAATTGGTAATTGAGAGACCGTTTTTTCATCCATTAACCATATCATAAATCTTAAATTTTAAATATGTTTAAAGATGGGTTTAACCAGATCTCTGGCAGCAATTTGGATTTGTTTTAATTGCACCCAATACATGCCACAACTCGTACTGCTTTAAGCCATAGCCCAAAGCTAACTGTCAGGTATTTAACTTGTATAAAGCAACCTGAGAAAACAATTGACCTTAAGCCATCTAATTTCAGCATGTTAATTACCTACTGAGTTAAATTATTTATGAAGACAGACATCCAGCCCTCATGGAATTACCTATTAATTTATTGTTCTTGAAATCACAACATCAATGAATTAAGCAATCTTAAAAAAACAAAAAAGTGTTATTTTTTAAAATTAATTATGTCACTTTGAATAATGCTCACTTTATGATATTCTGATATCCAGAAACGCATTGTTAGCTGATACAATATTTTGAGAGAGAGGAACTTTCCTGCTCCTACTAGTTAATTTAGTTTTTGACCTACAGAAATATATTTTCCTATAGTTCTTGGGTCTATATGGCATTACAAAAGGTGGCATTACAAGTGTCATTTTTAATGGATAACACCCGTATTATAACTTGATTGAAAGAGTCACAGAAAACAGTTACATACCAAATAATAAGACAATTACTAAAAGCATTCTATTTCCATACCCCAGAAACTTAAAAGTCACATGACCACAATAAAGCATCCATATTGGGTCAGAGATCAATGTATTGGTCACCAACACTAAACTCTAGAAGTGGAGATACAGCCCCATACTTATATATATATACCCCAACCATGTTTCACTTTCAGCTGCAGACACTGCTCCTTGTACCTCTAACAAACCGCTTTGTCTTAGATCCCAAAATTTCAGACCAAAGCAATAATCTCTACTTTCTGCTGTCCACAAATGTAGTAGAACATCTGCTGGTTGGTTTGTCAGTAGTTGGTGATTCCTTTTTTTCTGAATCTTGAAAACACATATTTTTAAACTCCTATTTTGGTTGCACTTTGACGCTGACTGTAGCCTTCTTCAGTTAGAGTGACAATACCATGCTTTTTAAAATCCCAGTTACAGTAACTGGTTTTAGCACCATACTGTATATGACATTTCAGGGGTTTTGTCATCCACTTGTATGGTAGTATCATTTTACATACATAGAACATGATGTGTGGTTAAAGAAAAGGGCTTGTAACCAGACGTCTGCTAAATAAACAAATAATAACAATAATAACAGTAATAATAACAAATATGAAACTAAATAAAATATCAGCGCAGCTGACTAGTTTTCAGAATTATTCTCATGACATAGTGCTATATTGTAAAGTGGGTCTTTCCATGATTAACATGAATAGATGTTAACCACCACTAGTATATATGAGAATAACACCATCAATCACATTTTAGTTGATGTAGCACTAAATTTGACAAATTAAATATTAACAACATGTACCAGATAATAAAAAAATCAACAGAAAGCTATGGAGTGGGAGTTTTACCCTGAAGTCAGTGCTACACATCCAACAAAGTGGTTTCATTGAATATGGCAATATAATAATGAATACAATTTCATAACCAGCTTTTCCCTGCATTCTTATTCAACATGTTGCAATCAAATGATGTACATTGCTGATCTGTCAGGATACGCCTCAGTTGAAGCTTGAAGATATAGCTTTTATTTATAATCTAGAGATTCTCTCTGTGAAAATGATTCTCGACTTTTTTGCAGTTTTTTCTTATATTTCTCCACCTGGTTTGCATTTCCCTGAAGCGTTTTATGCTTTGAATCAATTCATTTGAATTGCATCAAGCCAACACAAGGTACTCAAGCGCTAATCCGCCCGCTAAACTCTCCATAAACCACAGGATGCCATGGGTTTTACGGCCAATTAAGACTTTGTCATAACAAACATGACAGAGCTCTTCAGAAGTGTCTGGGCTCAGAAGATACATTGAACCTCTTAACAACACCCAGATGGAAATTTGTTGCTTTATAAAAAGCTACACTGGATCTTATAGAAGACATGAGGTATGTTCTTCTATATCATGGAAACTCGTTATTAGAAGCATGGAACAGTTCAGTTCATTTTAATTCTCAAAATCATATAGTAGGTTTTAGGATTTATCAGTTGTTCAAAAGTTCTGAACCTAACAGAACTACACAACCTTTATACAGTGCCTTGCATAAGTATTCACCCCCCTTGGACTTTTCCACATTTTGTAGTGTTACAACCTGGAATTAAAATGGATTTAATTGGGATTTTTACCATTTGATTTACACAACATACTTTACACTTTGAAGGTGCAAAATATTTTTTATTGTGACACAAAAGTTAATTAAACAAAAAAAAAGACATTTGTTGGTTGCATAAGTATTCACCCCCCCAGAGTCAATACTTGGTAGAAGCACCTTTGGCAGCAATTACAGCTGTGAGTCTTTTTGGGTAAGTCTCTACCAGCTTTGCACATCTGGATCCTGCAATTTTTGCCCATTCTTCTTGGCAAAATTGCTCAAGCTCTGTCAAGTTGGATGGGGACCGTTGGTGAACAGCAATTTTCAAGTCTTGCAACAGATTTTCAATCGGATTGAGGTCTGGGCTTTGACTGGGCCATTCTAAGACATTCAAGTTCTTGTTTTTAAACCACTCCAGAGTAGCTTTGGCTGTGTGTTTAGGGTCATTGTCCTGCTGGAAGGTGAACCTCCGCCCCAGTCCCAGGTCTCTTGCAAATGGAAAAAGGGTTTTCCTATAGAATTTCCCTGTATTTGGCTCCATCCATCTTGCTCGCAATCCTGACCAGTTTCCCAGTCCCTGCCGATGAAAAGCATCCCCATAACATGATGCTGCCACCACCATGCTTCACCGTGGGGATGGTGTTCTCAGGGTGATGAGCAGTGTTGGCTTTGCTCCACACATAGCGTTTTGCGCTAAGGCCAAAAAGTTCAATTTTGGTCTCATCAGACCAGAGAACCTTTTTTCCACATGTTTGCTGTGTCTCCCACATGCCTTTTGGCAAAATCCAAATGGGATTTGATATGGTTTTTTTTCAGCAATGGCTTTCTTCTTGCCACTCTTCCATAAAGCCCAGCTTTGTGGAGCGTCCAGGTTATAGTTGTCCCATGGACGGTTTCTCCCATCTCAGCTGTGGATCTCTCCAGCTCCTTCAGAGTTACCATTGGCCTCTTGGTTGCTTCTCTGACTAATGCCCTCCTTACCTGGTCACTGAGTTTTGGTGGACGGCCTTCTCTAGGCAGAGTCGCGGTTGTGCCATATTCTTTCCATTTTTTAATAATGGATTGAAAGGTGCTCCGGGGGATGTTCAAAGTTTGGGATATTTTTTTATAATCCAACCCTGATTGGTGCTGCTCCTTGGTCTTCATGATGCTGTTTGTTTAGATATGCTCTCTAACAAACTCGGGGGCCTTCCAGAAACAGGTGTATTTAATCTGAGATCATGTGACATCTTAATTGCACACAGGTGGACTCCATTCAACTAATTATGTGACTTCTGAAGGCAATTGGTTGCACCAGAGCTTATTTAGGAGTGTCACAGCAAAGGGGGTGAATACCTATGCAATCAAGACTTTTCAGTTTTTTATTTGTAAATAATTTTGAAAAATATGTAGATTTTTTTCCCCACTTCGACATTATGGACTATTTTGTGTAGATCAGTGACAAAAAATCCTAATTAAATCCATTTTAATTCCAGGTTGTAACACTACAACATGTGGAAAAGTCCAAGGGGGGTGAATACTTATGCAAGGCACTGTATATATAAAAAACAGTTCTCCAAATGGAGATTCATTTTTAACCGAACAGGTGAAAGCTAACCTCTCTGCTTCGGCGGTTCCAAAGTATTTACTGCATACTTTTTCTTTTTCCACAATAGTGTTGGGATGCAGTCTTTGCAAATGAAATGCAATCGGGACTGGTAATGTTTTAGCAGGCGCAGATGCTGGAGGTAGCTTTTAACGATTTAATGTTTTCTGTGTAGGTTGACATAGCAAGTAGTAGACATTGTCATACCTGCATTGGCTGACAGATTTGACGTTGCCAGCTTCAACTTTTATGCACTGTCCCAGAGGCATTATTAGTGTATATATATATAGGCTTCATTTGACATTAAGCAAGGGTTGCATTATCTCACAGGCATTATTAATGTACTATATATATAGGATCCATGTTGGAATTGTGTTAAAAAAAGTAAGAATATTTTACATTCTTGAATATTTTAACTATTTACTCAAATGTATGTATTTTATTGAAAAAAAAATGTAAATAAATGAACAATTGATACATGTTCCAGCAAACAAATGTTAAAATATCAAATTCAACATAAACCATATTGACGTGTGATAAAAATTTGCGCACAATAAAAAATCTACAATGACATAAGCTGCAGTACCTATTGTTTGCAATGTTTTCAACTGCAAATTGATTCATTTAAAAAAAATATATAGCATATTTTTACACTACATTGCCACTGCAAAATGCTTCTTGAAGAAAATTGAATGGAGGAACTGTAATGAGAGTCTGCAGTAAAAACAAACAAAAACATGGGGATACATATATTTCCAGGTTATGTGGTTTTGTTGTAAATAATAACAGAATGTGTTGGAAGGATGCACACAATTGTATATAATAAGGCTGCAATTCCATTTAGGGGTTCTTGTGACAGAATAAACCAACCTTTTCCCTGTTGTAATACACAGATTCAGCCCCGGTTTATTGCTTTTATGAAAGAATGACAGTGTGATGAGTGAATTTCTCTGGTTTAATAACTCATTGTTAGTTACTATGCTTACTATTGAGATACTCCCCATTTTCCTCCATTGTTGTTTACTTTGTTGGCTAAAAAGAACAGCTTTATTATCTACAGTCTGACACATGTACCAATATTGAGCCTGTTAAACTCTGTTGTTTATAATCTGACAACTGTCTAGCAGAAGGTAGTATAAAAGGGGGGCCCATAAAGGTTGCCCAGGGGTTCCCCAGTAAATTTCGGTAACTTATTTTGTAATATACACATAACATGTAATATACTTTTAAATGCTATGGTAAGAAACAGGTCTGGTGACTTTCACAGGAGGACAGTTTTCCATTCTGCGATTGTCATTTTTTCAGTTTGGGGGTACCCTATTCAAAATTGTTTACATTGTATTTTCTTTTTTTTTGTTGTAAAGCTATTCTCTGTCTACAGCAGTGGTGCTCAATTCTGGCTCTCAAGATCGATTCCAGTCCTGGTCTTTATTCCAATAAGGTCCTAAATTAATTAATTGCCTCTTAACAGGCTCAGTTAACTGTTTTAGAACCTCCTTGGACTGAAAACCTGGACTGGAATGGATCTCGAGGGCCAGAGTTGTCCACCACTGGTCTACAGTATAGATGTAATGACATTGTAAAGTGCCTCGGAATGTTTTATTATATAAAAGGTGCTATATAAACAGTATTATATTGCATTATATTTATGACCAAAAGTATAAGGTTATGCTGAGAACACTTAGTTACAGAACACTGCCAATTCTTTTTTTTCTTTTTTTTTTTACCTATTGAGTCAAGCTTGCTAATCAAAAATGTTACATTTCAACTCTAGTCCAGTTATAGTCAAATCTGGCCCTCGAGATCCGTTCCAGTCCATGTTTTCACCCCAAGCAGGTTCTAAAATAGTTCATTGAACATAGCAACATATAAAAGACATAATTTTTGTCTTGTATATTGTTATAACTTCTCATTAAAACGTATCTGTGATTTGGCTGTGTATGTATTGTTTTTTTTTTTTTTTTTTTTTTTTAAGTTAATGCTTTAGATCTTAGAAGTATGTAGCGTTTTATACATTGCGCATGTTTCCTTCACTGCACTAGTTCTAAAACAGAGAAAATAAAGCTTGCGGGCCCAGTGTTTGTGCGATGTGTGGACTGGCCACATACCGGTCCACTCTCTGTACTGGACTTCCATAGGTTTGGACTGTGTGAAGTATTATTCCAGTACGAAATAAACATTTCTACCTGTGAACACTAGCAAGTTGCTATTTCCTGCATTCTAAAGACCTCCGTGTTCCTGAGAGAATAATGTGATTGAGGGTGGGGGTAAGCTCGGAACATGTCACAATATACTTATGTCACTATATATATATATATATATATATATATATAGTTCACTTGCATAACATGCAATTGTTCTACAAACTATCATCAAAAAACTGCCCTCTGTGTAAAAAACAAAACAAATCTATGCTCTTGAAAAAAAAAACAGGAAACCAGCTAAAACTGGAGGTTACTTTCAAAGCCAGTGAAATTAATTTATAGATAGGATACAAATTGATAACATTACCCCCTTTAAACTAAAAATACATAAAACAAGTCATGGTAAAGGTAAAAGTTTTATACTAAGATCAATATATATTGCACTGTCATCATACGTTATGGGTTTTCCCTGATCTATTGGATCTCATCCTCTCCCATCTGGAAGTAAAGCAAACACTTTACTGTAGTCATCAAAGTGCCACCAGGCAATCACAGAATTACTTAGCCTTTTCCTCAACTACTTCTATGAATGCTGTGGGCTCGCTAATTTTATTTTCTAGCAGGTCGTATATTTTCCTTTTATGCACGACTAAGTTCAGGCCAGATGGATTTAAAATCTCTCTGTTCCATTATCCGGTTTAACAGTTCCATGTGGATGAGATAATTACTAACCTTCTGAAAAAGTTTAACGTCTATTAAACTTGCCTGAAATTAATGCAGCGTTAGGAAGTGGAGCTAATAATCCAATTAACCACAAAACAGCAAGTTGACAATATCATATAACACTGACCGCATACTGGCATATTGCAAACTCTAGCATTTTGTTTGCTTTGTTTCCTCACATGTGCAATATATACAGTACCAGGCGCTGGCATAAAATGCAGTCAATGCACAAGCAACCAACAGAGCTAACAGATATAATAGTGTTTTTTTTTTGTAGTTGTTATTGCACAGTTTCTCAGTTTTGCCAATTTGTGTTTATCTCAGTTGTGTCATTTGTTATTGCTTTAACTAACTAATCTGCATGTCTAGTTATTTTCTTTTTACACTGAAGCCAAGCATAAAGTGATTCTTCCAGATGCAAATTAAGGTAGAAACATATTACATCCAATATATTCAATTACTAATACTACTGAGATCTAAGTCACCTGACTGTCTAAATTACAAGTATTGCATGGCAAGATGTCTGAATAAAAAAGCCCCTATATCCTAAACAGGCATTTATGAGAGTGGGGATCTACATGCGTGTGATTTAGCTTCATAATTTACACTGATTCTAAACAAATCAAGTAAGGTTTGGTCTGGACAAATCCTTAAATGACCTGTCCATGGTCATACACCACAGCGTATTGTTTTCCTCAAATAATATTTAAGGACAGGTAATATACAAGAGACTGTTGTTAAAACCTGCAATACAGTATATTTGCTATCTACTGCATAAGTTAGCATGTATGAATTAAGTGCCCTAGTAAAAAATTGTTTTGATGAAAAAAGTGCTGTAGAGACCGAATCCAGAAGAAAGCAGAATCAATTATAAACATACAACCCCTCTATACTTTAAACATATACTTAGTGTTCCACATTTTCGTTTTTTATCTTAACAAATTATTCAGAGTTTATTTTACATATATTAAAATAGGGATACAATCGTAAAAAATGTGTTTTTAATTTAAACATCAAGAAAACAAATCTCAGTATACACACTTTACATATGGAATATGATGCGTAGCAGTTCTGGGATGCATGTTGAAGCAGAACCTGTGCAAATTGAGGCTACATTTTACCAAGTTGCCTGGTACTTTGCGAACGTTTGGGAAATCGCTATGCTGACAGAACTAGTATCTGCAGAAGGTATGACCGTGACATCAGCACAAAACAAGGCAAGTGTTTTTGCCTTGAAATCATAAAAAGAAAAAAAAAATTAACAGAACTGGACGATCCAAGGCATCAGGAGGCAACAGTGGCTGTCCAGCAAAGCACAGCGCTCTGACAAACTCATTAACACAGTCATTCTGCGCTCTCTTTTATTAAAGCGCAAGTAAAAGCTGCAGAAATGGATTGCTTGTCTCTCAGTTCATTTTCTTGTTTTAGTTTAATGTGTCACTTACATTCAGTATGTTCTTTTATTCTGTGAGCGTGAACATGTACCTCAATGCAATAGTATTTGCAGCGCTACGCATCCTCTGCCTTCAGTTAAAAAAAAAAACTAAAAATAACTAAAAATAATATTCATAGGGACATTTACACCACTAAATAAACCTGGTTTCAGTGGGTCTTATACAAGGACTTGAAGAAGGTTCATGTCTCCCATGGCTGGACCACCTGTGACGCCCTCTGGCATTCGCTCGAATTGGTAGAAGCCAAGAGGACTGATAAACACAGTCTCCTCCTTATCTTCTTCTGCCATGGCTATCTGATAGTAGCCACTGTGAAGATCTAGAACCAAGAACCATTTGCTACCAGACAGACAATCCAAGGCGTCATCTATATGTGGCATGGTGTACTGGTCTGGGATGGTCCGGCTGTTTTCAGTGTGCGATAATCTATGCACATCCACACAGACCCATTCTTCTTCCTAGCTACAACAATAGGTGAAGCGTATGTGCTGCAATATTCCTTAATGATGCCTGCTGCTAAAAACTCTTGCAAGTGACTTCAATATCAGCAGGGGCAAGCCTGCGAGATCTCTCCCTAAAAGGTCTTGGGTCTTTAAGCCGAATGGGGTGCTCTACGCCTATGGCCAATCCCACATCCTACTCATGCAATGAGAATACATTGGCGTTTAAAGTTTTTCAATTTTCTGCTGAGCCTCTCTTTCCCTATCTTAGGAATAGGGGAATCACCAAAATCAAACAACTAGGGATCCAGGGCAGGTGAGGTCTGATCCTGCCTTTAAGCCAGTTACAGTATCAGTTTGGAACAGGTGAGCTATCACTGTCCCACTAGGTAATGAGCTTTCTTTCATTGACTCATTTCTCATTATCATAGTTAAACTGTTTACGTCTATGGCTGATGCAGACAGCACTCTTGGTTGCACTAACAGTCCTGTTGGTAACATCAGGGTGGTCGGTGTTTCAATCATGAATATGCCTTTACTTAAGGGCTGGTGGTTGCGGATAGCACAGACGACATTACACTTGCTTCTGGGGCCAATGGTCAATGGGCCTCGGCCTAACCACTTCACATGACCAACTGGGCCATTTGTTCTTTACTCTTCAGTTTCATCTGTTTTTCATATGCTTGGGAACACAACGGGTATATATATATATATATATATATATATATATATATATATATATATATATATATATATATATGCAGAGTGGTAACAAAATCAGAGCCAGCTGCCTCTTCACATAGTTTTGCCAGGTGCTGGAGCATGCTCGCGTTCATCCCAATGATAACAGGTACTTGCTCAGGGCTACGGGGTTCTGGGCAGATGAAAGCCAAAACAGGAACAGCTTCTTGAATTCCTGCAACATCTTCAGGAAGTTCAAGATCTACAACTATGTATCCCCTGTACGGATAACTTGCGTCACTCAAACCCCAAATGGCCAATCCCTTGACTGGATGAATGGGTAGGTGAGGTAAGTACTTTGAATACCATCTCTCAAAAATAATGGTCACTTGCGAACCACTATCTAATAGAGCATTACATGGTTGTCCACCAATCTTCACACTGACTGTCGAGGAGGGACCTACCAGTCCTTTTGGAAGATGGCTTGTCTTTTTCAAATCTAATGCACTCCTCTTAGCAGAGCAGTTTACCTCAGTAGACTCAATGGGTTCCTTGCCTGGTCCTCTCTGTTCATTTTTGGTTTTACTCAGAGACCGGATCAGCTTTTGATTCACCCTTGACAGGTTTTCAGGGGCACTGCATTTGGTGGTGATGTGCCCATCCTCTCCACACCTATAACAGAAGTAGTTCTCAGAACCTTCATTTGAATGAGGTCTCATACTACTGTATGTATGAACTGCTGCAGCTGTTTTCTTCGTCTGCTTTTCCACCGTTGATGTTGGTGTCAAGTTCAATACTGTGGTCTGCCTCTGCAGATTTTGCACTTGTCTCAGAGCCAGTATTTCACAGCTCTGGTCATTCTTTGTGGAAATAGACTGAATCTCCTTTGCACTAACCTCAGTAATTACTTCATGTGACTAACGATGTTGTGTCATCATGGCATCTAAACTGGTCTGCAATTCCTTAACCTGAAGTTTCAAGTCTTGAAACTTGGACAGTTTCGTGTTCCCTACGTCTCTTGACTTGAATCCGTTTCACATTTGGGCTCAGTCTCTGTTAAGACGCTTCTTGTTCTTCCTCCTCACTGATTTAATTTAAGAGCGTTAAGAATGAAGGGGGGTTACTTTTCCTTTCCCTTAACCTCAATTGTACTAACATCAGATCAGTAGCACTGTAGCACCTTGTATAAGCTGTTCAACCTGTGCGCTTGATTCAATGCCTCCTTTCAGTGCTACTTTATTCAGAGACCACTCCAGTCTCCTCAGAAAATCAGATAGCTTCTCTCCATGATGTGGGTGTGAAGATCTGAACGCAAAATTAGATCCTCTTCCGACTCAGAGGTTCTGAATGTACACTCAAGTGCATCAAGGCAGTCCATGTGGCTAGCATCAGGGTTGGCAGTCCTCACAGCTTGAATAATCTCCAGAGCAGGTCCCTTCAGACCTTCCCCAATTCTCTTCCTTATCTCTCTACTTGAATAATCACAACCACAATTGTGTCTTATTTAACTTTTACTTTGTAACTTGGTCATTTTTGTAGATATCACATATTTATAAGTATTGCTTCCTTTTTTCTAAACCAGCTTATTTTTGTGCAGTACATACAAAAAGGTTTGGTATGCAGTACCATGGATACAGAACATCTGCAGAAATGTATTTTTACTCCTAATTTGTGTCTCTTTTAGCCCTTATAACAGCTGTCATGGCACATGCTTAATATCAGATGTGATCTGTTCCAGTAAAACACAATGGGATGTGTAAATTAGATGAGATTGACTAATCATGTGTTTTTAGACTTAATAAGTGCTAATTATCTTTACAGCTAAAATTAAAATATTTGACTTTCTACATATGGTATTGTAACCCAGGGTATTTTAATGATGTGGCTATTTATGAAAGTATAAAAAAAATACTAAATTGAAATGAAGATTACTGCAGATAGCAAAGTCTGTACATATTCAACAAAGTAGAATACAAAGACGTCAACAGCATAACAAACCAAGACAAAATGTGCAATACATAAAGGAGATGCTCAGAACACATATTAATAAAAATATATTATTTATTTATTTATTTATTTATTTATTTATTTATTTATTTATTTATTTTTAGCAGATGCCCTTATCCGGGGCGACTTACAATTGTTACAAAATATCATAGTACAAAGTATCACATTATAAATATCACATTATAAAATATCACATTACAGAATATCATAATACAGATAAGAGCAGCTATGAAAGTACAATAAGATCAAATTTAAGTAAGAGCAAAATGAAGAATACAGTGAGGTATAAGTAAGCGCAAGTTAGACTAAGAGGGGCGAGGGTGGAGAAGGATTGGGCTCTGGAGACGGGGGAGCGGAGCGGGGGTACAGCTAGTCTGCTGGAGGTGGAGGAGCGGAGGGGGTGAGAGGGGGTGTAGGGAGAAATGCTAGTGTGAAGATAAGAGGGAGCAGAAAGGTCAAGACAGCGATAGGCAAGTACAAGAGTTTTGAATTGGATGCCAGCAGCGATAGGGAGCCAGTGCAGAGAGCGGAGCAGCGGTGTAGCGTGGGAGAAACGAGGAAGGGAAAAGACAAGACAAGCAGCAGAGTTTTGGATGAGCTGGAGCGTACGGATAGCAGAGGCAGGAAGGCCGGCCAGGAGGGAGTTGCAGTTGTGGGACATATTCCCTTATGTCTTAGAAAAAAGCAAACTGCTGTGTCTTAAGAACAAGGGCCCCTTGGTTCCTGGCAGACATACTGAACTATGTGACCTACTGATTAGAGGACCGGCACCTGAACTGGATTAGGCTGAGCGGACAGTTGAATTATGTACAGATAATTCACACGTGCAACAATCGTTTTGACATAAACTAGCGATGTCCAAGTGGAAAAGGACATTAAAACATCAAAGGACTGTGAGTTTAAAACAAAGGCAAGATGCACAAATAATCTCATTAAAGTGGCTATCTAGCAGAATGAAAGACTATAAACAGCCAAGCCAAACGGAACATTTTGCGCTCCACATTGAATGCTAACCAAGGTGCTGTCACTCTGCTAAGCAAAGCTGCAACTCCGGGACTCTGCCTAAAAACGGAATCAAGACAGGACTCTGCCTGAAGACAGACCCAAGACGAGGAAGCAAGCTGCAAGCGAGTCAATGACCACAAGCAATGAGATGGTGGCCCGGCTGAAGGACTGCCGTAAAACTTATTGAATTCTACACAGTCCTACACAGTAGTCAAGGTAGGTCAGTACCAGGGCCTGAACTAGGAGACGCGTGGAGTAATCGGTGAAGAAGGGGCAAATTCTGCATATGTTGCTGAGGAAGAAGCAACAGGAGCGAGATGTGCTGAGAGTAGGAGAGGGAGGGGTCAAGGGTGACACCAAGGTTCTTGGTGGATGAGGAGGGAGAGAGGGTGGTGGATTCAAGTGGAATAGAGATAGAGAGATCAGCGGTGGGGAAGGACGAGGGGGGGAGGAGGTCTGATTTGGAGAGGTTGAGTTTGAGATGATGCGAGTGCATCCAGGAGGAGATGGCTGAGAGAGGTAGAGATACGGGAGGAAATGTTGGAGTCAGAGGTGGGAAAGGAGAGGAAGATCTGGGCATCATCAGCATAGAAGTGATACAAGAAGCCAGGGGAGGAGATGAGGGGACCCAGGGAGTGGAGATAGAGTGTAGAGAGCAAACAGGAGGGGTCCCAGGCCTGAGCCACGCCAGGACACCCGGTACGTGCACTTGGAGAGGTAAGAGGAGAACCAGGCAAGAGCAGTGCCGGAGAGTCCCATGTCAACAAGGGAGGACAGGAGAATAGAGTGGTCAACTGTGTCAAAGGCAGCAGAGAGGTTGAGGAGAATTAGGTCAGAGGATCACAGAGAGTTTGTGACAGAGAGAAGTGTGCTGGGAGAAAGCCAGATTGGAGGGGGTAGAGCAGGTAATGTGTTGACAGGAAATCGGAGAGCTGGAGGTGTACCACTCACTCAAAGGTTTTAGAGAGGAATAGGGGAAGGGAGACAGGATGTTTTTTTTAAGATGGGGTGATGCAGGCTTGAGGATAGGACAGGGTATGGGTGGGGAAGGAGGCGAGGTAGTGAAGAGTTTGTGGATGTCTGCGATTTTGGAAGAGGAGGAGGCAAACTCATCAGCCGAGATGGAGGAGGGTGGAAGAGGGGGGGGGGGCTAAGGAGGGAGGAGAAGGTAGAGAAAAGTTTACGGGATTGTTGATAGAAGACTGAATGATAGAGTGGAAGTAGGAGCATTTGGCAGAGGTGAGTGTAGAAGAGAAGTAAGCAAAGAGCGAGCGATAGAAATCCAAGGCAGCAGGGAGTTTGGTTTTCTTCCATTTCTTTTCAGCAGAGCGCAGTTTGGTACGAGCCGAGCGGAGCACAGAAAACAGCCAGGGCTGGGGCGGGGAGAGGCGGGGGGAGAGGGAACAGGCGTTTCAACGGAAGGTGACAGAGGCAGTCAGCAGAGCAGGAAGGGATGGGAGTGACAGAGAGGAGATAAAGTAGTGGTCAGAGATGTCGAGAGGAGTGACCGAGAGGGCGGGGGGCCCTTTATCAGTTAATTATCAGTTTAATTTATCAGTTTTTTGGTAGAATATACAAAGATCGTTTTGAAAGCCTTTCATTGAATAAAAATAGCGATGACTGCTACACCTGAAAGACATACTGCACTGTGCTGGCTGTTTTAAAACTGCTGTAGTAGTGGACAAAATCGCACGCTGGGAAAAAGTGTCTACTACTATATATACATTCTCAATCGCTGGCTTATAAATTTGTAATCAAATGTCATTTGTACATGTTTAAGAAAACAATTAGTGTTTTATATTTTCAAATCTTTTATCATTTTGTAAACAGGAAAAACAGATTAAATTATAACCGGTAACTTCACAAAACCATTTTAGCTCTTTGTAGGTCTACTACTACTGTGACCAGGCCTTAAGGCTGGTTAAGTGTAACACAGAAAAAAAAACATCTCCTTCGCTAGTATGAAGAGCCCTCAACCAAGGTCTCAGTTATTTCCTTGTACATTCAACCCGCCCTAAAGTTATCACTTAATGAAACCCAAACACATGTGTAATGATCAGGTACAGTCTTACAGTGTTGTGGCAGGAAAACTGGGTTTCACCTCAATCAGTGTGAAAAGTCCGGAATACAAAAAAATCTAATACAAAAGGGGTTTAAAGAAATCAAGCCCTGTTATTAATTACACCTTGAACTCTTGTAAGTTAGGGAAGTCAATGGAGAAAACAAAAACCTCACCAATCACCAACACATTTCGCTCTACCCACAAATACAGAACAGTGAGACACTAGATTCACTTTTAAAACAGGTAAAAATGTACTTACCACTTACAGCAGCCTGGATTTCTCGGTCATGGTCAGATGCGAATGATTCTATCAATGGTCTGTCCTTGATCTAGAGCATAAAAAGGCACTTGCATCAAATTTAGCAAGAAAATAAATTAAACTATTCCTTAAATCAAGAAATATGTATATTTAAAAGCCCTCTGCCTTATTCCTGAAGGCACAGACAATCCTCCAGAGAAGTGTTTCCCAAACTTTTCGATTGGCAACCCAAATGAACACAATTATTCACTATTCAGTATTTTAACTGAAATACTTCTTAACTAATCAAAAAGCCATGTTTAATTTCTTTGTAACTACACTGCACTATATAAGCATTCAGGCTTTGTTTGCAGCTTGCTAAAATGTTTATGCCTCACAAGCTTTTGCGGGAACTCATGACATCTCGTGGTCAACTCATTACACTGCAGGGAAAAAAGCTTTCATTCTCAAACTAACATACTGATTCTGCAGCACTTCACCACAGTAATCATATCGGTCCGCTTTTAAGAATGAACCGCTTATAAGAATCAAATCATCTGGGACGGATGTGATTCTTATAAATGGAGTACACTGTAGTTAACATCAGCAATCCTTAGAGGAGACATCATGTCTACAAGCTGACCAGTTTGTTTAAAACTAGCTTGTTCACACAGCTAGAAGTCCAATCAAGATAATGTTTCTTATCAGTGAAAGCCAGATTTCCCTTTAACCCTTTGCGGTCCATTGTCGGACTGGGTCCGACATTGCAATTATTCCTCACAGGTCCTTTGTCGGACTGGGTCCGACATCATTATAGCAACGCAATAAACGGGTGTTTAGTCGTTTTTTCTCCGGAAAAAGCCATGAAAACCATTCAGTTGCCGAGTGGGAGCGACAGGAGCCGAGACAAGTCGAAAAAAAAAGGCGTATCTCATGAATAGTCATACATGGTATCAGGTATCAGATAACGGGGCGGTCTGAAGTAAACAAGTTGGCTGTCTGAATCAGCGCACAGAAAACACGGACATTTGCAGAGCTTTTTTGAGATGTTATAGTAATAAAATAATGACTTGGATCACATTATTGAGGAGTTTGGTGATAAAACGAGTGATCCGGAGATGATCGATCGGTATGTATGACTATTATTATTATTATTATTTATTTATTACATAGGTGAACGCTATAGCAAACGAAAGGGTGGGGCGGGGCTGGAGATGCCTAGTGAGTGCTTTGTTGATATGCAGGGCCATTTAAACCCGTTTGACTGTGAAAAAAAATACTTTTAACCCTTTGCGGTCCATTTATTAATCGTGCGTCAGGCACGCCAGGTCTAATTAATTTTCACACGCGCAGTTAATTTTATACGCGCTGTTTTTTTCACAGTCAAACGGGTTTAAATGGCCCTGCATATCAACAAAGCACACACTAGGCATCTCCAGCCCCGCCCCAGCCTTTTGTTTGCTATAGCGTTCAGCTATGTAAGAAATAAATAATAATAATAATAATAGTCGTACATACCGATCGATCATCTCCAGATCACTCGTTTTATCACCAAACTCCTCAATAATGCGATCCAAGTCATTATTTTATTACTATAACATCTGAAAAAAGCTCTGCAAATGTCCATGATAGTCTCAGTGCGCTGACGCACTTAGCCAGCTTGTTTACTATGGACGCCCATTATCTGACACCTGGTACCATGTATGACTATTCATGAAATACGCCTTTTTTTTTTTTCTTTTTTTTTTCCGACTTGTCTCGGCTCCTGTCGCTACCACTCGGCAATTGAATGGTTTTCATGGCTTTTTCCGGAGAAAAAACGACTAAACACCCGTTTATTGCGTTGCTATAATGATGTCGGACCCAGTCCGACAAAGGACCTGTGAGGAATAATTGCAATGTTGGACCCAGTCCGACAATGGATCGCAAAGGGTTAAACAGCGCGTCTAAAATTAACTGCGCGTGTGAAAATTAATTAGACCTGGCGTGCCTGACGCGCAATTAATAAATGGACCGCAAAGGGTTAAGGCTTGGCTGAGCAGTGGGGGTCCAAGCCAAATGTCTTTTGAATGGAGATTTTCTACTGACATGCCATCTAGCTTGCAGGCTGTTTATTCAAATTTCCACCTTCAGAGTTAGATTTTCTTAGATCCTCATTAATCTATACAATATACTTAACCATTGATAAATTGTATACCTTTTTGCTTCGCATACAGCCGGATTGTCTTTAGTTGAAGAGATTATTAATAACCATAACATTGTATTTGGATGTCAAGAAACAAAATATGGCCAATCAAGCAGAGACATCATTTGGAAATTAGTACTGCAGAAATTAAATGCTTTCGTCAAACAAAAAGAACTGCGAGTAAACATTTGCTTTTATTTTTTGTTCTGGTGTCTACAGACTTACCCACTAGTACATGTATGACATTAAAATGTAATAAAAAATGTTTTAAAAAAGTTTTCAAGTAATAGTGGTCTGATTTTTGTTAAAATTGAGGTACATTTTAACTCATATAAAATAATGTTGTTCCTTCCAGCAAGTATTACTGCTTACATAAACAATGATGCACCAGGATATTAGCCTACAGAGAGCAAAGCACATTAAATGAATAGCGAACATAAATTCAGGAGCAATAATTAATTGACAAGCAGAATATCTTCTAGTTAAAAATTGTCATCAAACAGACTTCATTTTGCTCCACTGCCATTACAACAGGGACTTATCTATTGAAGACAGGCCTAATCTCAATAAATAGAAAAAGCTCCCTGGGATTTTAGAAGCTACAAAATAATGTTTACAGGCAGAAGCAATTTGAACATCCCCAAGAGTTGTGGTCAGCATATAATAAGGTATCAAAACATATTTCCATTTTTTTTTTTTTTTATCAAACGTTTTTTATTGGGGAGTACAATAAACACAGTACAGTAATGTAACGAATACAATATTCCCCCAAGTTTTTCAATTTTTTCCACTCCCTCCCTGCCTCCCCACCCACCCACCTTCTCGCTCCCTCCCTCCCCATGCACCCTCTCTCTTTACTCACCCTCTCCCTCCCTCCCTTAATAGTAACAATGTTAGCAAAATGGTAATTTCTGCGTAGTCTCAGCATGCGTAAATGAGAGAGTCTACTACCATTAAAATAATAGTTCTGCCTTGTTCTATGAATAAGGAATTCTGCCCTATCTCTTAATAGTAGGTTAAGTTCTTTTCTGACTAAATTAAGTTTGAGTGCTGTGGTATCAGAGAGAGCATTTTGCTGGGCATGTTCCAGAAAAGCCATTTTGGTCTCCAGCTTTGAGATTTCTCCAAGACTTATTAATTTTTTTTTTTCTTTTTTAAAAATTTAGTCGTCGCCAATTTTTTACCCCGGTTTTTCTCCCCAATTTAGTATGCCCAATTATTATCTGTATCCTCGGCTCACCGCTCGCAACTCCCCCCCCCCCCCCCCACCCTGCCCCCTCGGGAAACGGAGGCTGGAACACGCGTCCTCCGAAACGTGCTCCTGCCAAGCCGTCATTTTTCGCACTGCAAATCCACAGCAATGCCACCAGACCTATAGTGCTGGAGGACAACACAGATCTGGCGGCTCCACTGCAGAACCACAGGCGCCCTATCGGCCACAGGGGTTGCTGATGCGCGGTGAGACGTGGATTCCCCTGCCGACCTAAGCCCTCCCTACCCGGGCCGCCCTCTAGGAACTCCTGGTCACGGTCGGCTGTGACATAGCCTGGATTCGAACTTGCGATCTCCAGGCTATAGGACACATCCTGCACTCCGCCCGAAGTGCCTTTACTGGATGCGCCACTCGGGAGCCCCCTAGTGGTGTTATCTTTAATGAATCCCTTCACCGCATCCCACAGTATGCGAGGATCGTTAACAAAGCCGCGGTTAAAAGTAAGGAATTCCCCTAGTTTAGACTGAAAAGACGTGCGGAAGGAATCACTTTACAATAGTGTGGTATTAAAGCGCCATCTAGGGGCGCGAGTCAGGGCATCAGTCAGAATTACTCTACAAAGGTTCGCATGGTGGTCAGAGAGGCTCATGGGTATAAGCTCAGCAGTTTGTACTTCGGAGAAGAGAGACTGCGTTGCAAGGATATAATCAATCCTGGAGAATGATTTATGTCTCGGTGAAAAAAAAAAAAAAAGAGTACTCCCTAGCCAAGGGATTAATCACACACCAAATGTCAACCACACCTGTATCTGAGACAAGTTTTCTCAGTGCCGAAGAGGATAAACGGTGCAAGGTCCCTTCTTGTGATGCAGATCTGTCCAAACAGTGGTTCATGACAGCATTCATGTCACCGCCGATAATCAAAGAGAAGTCAGACAATTCCAGCAAATGATTGGTCAGAGAGTTAAAGAAACCTGCTTCAAATATGGTGGGAGTATATACTGATATAAAAGCAATTTTTTTGCCCACGATAACAGATTTCAAGTATGCTGTTCTCCCTGTTTCATCTCCCCCTGCACCCATAATCGTGATCTGGAAACTGCAGCGTAACAGAATTAATGCACCTTTAGTTTTGTTTTCAGCTGAAGAGGAAGCGACCATGTGAAAATATTTATTCGCTAATCTAGGTACATCTTGTTGTTTAAGGTGGGGTTCCTGTATCATGACAAGATCTATTTTTTTCTGCGCAGGAGCAGGCTGTGCGTTTAATCAGTGAATTTAGACCTTGCACGTTCCAGGACAGGACAGAAAGACTAGTCATAGGAGTCGAAAACAAATTTAATATTCAGGGACACATGAACATGATGTCGTGTAGTACGACCAGTGATAAGAGAAGCAGGTCTGACAATGAGAAGAAGCATAACAATCTTGCCCTCCGTGATAGTCATATTTATCCATCCTAGCTCAAATATTGAGGTAGCCACAAGTATCCCCATCAACCTCCCCCATCCCCGCAAAACCCAAAACCCAGTACTATGGGACAAACATCGCAGTGTCGTGTCCAAAAAAAAAAAAATCTCATTTTTAACCCTTTGCAGTCCTATGTCGGACCAGGTCCGACATTACAATTTTCCCTTTCCGGTCCGATGTCGGACAAAAAGACGTAAAACACGGGTCTCTAGTCTTTTTTCTCCGGAAAAAGGCGAGAAAACCATTCAATGGCCGAGTGAGACCAATAGGAGCCTTTCTGTCCAACTGCAATATTAGCTGACGGTCTGAGTAAAACAGGTTAAATATTAGCATACGAGGCCTGTCGTTCATGCCGGATTTGTCAGCGTAAATACAATGTGCTCTCATGACTTTTATCTTCTTGTTCGCCAAAGATGGGAACCACAGCGGAAGATGCATGTTTAGGAAAGTGGTGGTGCTTTCGGCTTCTGATCCCTAAGGTAGGCCTACGAGATGAAGGTTATTTCGGCGGTTCCTTTCCTCCAGATCAGTGATCTTGGCTTCCATGCAGTCTACTCTGGAGTTGCAGAGGGAGACCGCTTTCTTGTTATCCTCAGCCGATGTTCACACAAGGTTGATATCAGCCTTTATTTCTTTGAGCTTGAGAGTGAGAGAAGATAGTTCCTTATGTATCGAACTGAGTTTGGAGTCCGACTTCATATACATGTCCTCCAGTCAGGAAAATTGGTGTTCGGAAAATAGACGTTTTTCTCCATATAGGCCTCCATCATAATGGTTGAAAGAAAGTCAGGGGTCACGTTTCCAGCCTTAGATGGAGACTTCTATGCAGCCATTGAACCAACGGGTCATGTGACCTCTTCCATTTGTTTTTTAATATACAAAAGTTACTGCTAAGTCAATTACTGTAGGCATGTTGCCAGGGAACCTTAACCCCTTCAACTCCAGATGTAATAATGAAGGTACCAGATTTAGAAATAATCTTAATTGCTATTATTACCCCTGAAATTACTACTAAATACTATTAGAAAGGTAATAAAACAATTATATATCAATTAAATAAAAATAAAAAAAATAGTTTGGTATACTTTTAATCATTGGTAACATATTTTTTAATAAAAAATGCCACTACAAAACCTGATACAAGTGCCAAAACTAAGGTTAACTTTAATTTTATTAGTCAATAAATATGAAAATCAAAGTTTATCTTTTGAAAAATGAAATACATATTTTCACTAATGTGTAATGTTGTAATGCCTAATCGATTTTGTGTATATTTCTCTTTATACAACAGTTTTTAGTTGTGTTACGGTTATGACAGATTTATGTGCTAAAACATTCTTGAATAAAAATATTAAAATATACATACAAATTTCAGCTCGGCTGAGTTATGTTATATGCAGATAAGATTTTTTCTTATTTAATTTTGGTTGTTTCACTAAAAAAATATCACATAAATTTCTCAATTTTTTGGAACCCCAAATGTGTCCCCTTTCTGTAGAATGACCCTTATACCTGACCATCTCCGAATTAACACTAAATTATTGAATATGGAGATGGTCACATTCTGCATGAGTTTTAGTTTGCATGGCCGGCAGTCAATAATCACTGACTGCCAACCATGCATTCACACAAGCTGTCTGGCAGAGACGAGCTGCTAACACCGCCTCTGCCAGACCACATTCAAACACAAAATACATACAAATCATACAATACATGTCTTTTAACTAATAACACAACACACCACCAACCATTAATTTGCCCTGCTTTGCCCTGCCCCCTCTAATTATGTGCAGGGATTTTCTTCTGTCTTGTCACATACAGCTTGGCCCGTCTGAGGTCAAGGATCGGTCTGAGGCCACCATCCCGCTTGGGCACAGGAAGTACCTGGAGTAGAACCCTTCCTCAAACTGGAGGGGTGTACTATACACATAGCCTGCTTTAGCAGAGCTGCTACCTCCTGAGACACCACTGCAGCGTCTTGCTGGTCTGTGACTGATGTTGGAGTCACGCCCTGAAAGGGAGGGGACCGTGCTTGAACTGCAGAGAGTAGCTGGTTTGAATGGTAGTAAGCACCCAGATGGCCGTGGTGCACTGATGCCAATACTCCAGATGGCTCCCTGAGAAGGGGCCCTGTGCCTGTGGCAGCAAACCCCTAGGGCCGCTGCTCACCTTGTGGCTTAGCCTGAGGCTTTTGCCTCTGCGCCGGGCAGCATAACTTTATAGCCTCTGCAGCGAACAACCACGTGCCAGTTCTGAATACCACCTCTGGCAGCAGGTACAGCTGGCTGTGCTGATCCCTGAGGCTGCTGGGGCCAGGGGCACCAGTTTGCCACTGGTTTGCGCACTGTGGATGGTCGCTTTTTTGGAAGCAAGCGCACCAGCTCCTTTGTGGATTCCCGTGTGGTGAGAGTGTTGCAGCATGTCGTCCACCGCGGGACCAAAGGTATGCCCCGGTGTAATAGGGGCATCCAACAGTTGCGCTTTGTCACCATCAGGCACACGTGCCTGGGAAAGCCAAAGCTGACAGAGCAGCCAGGTTTCTACCCACCACCTGCCCCGTTCAGTTTAGACAGGTGGATCAGGTTCTTATTGATCTGGCACAATTCATCCAGTTGTTGTGGTGATGGCCTGTGGTTGTCAGAGATGGACCTCAGCAAATGTGACACGACACTGCTTGTTGGGGCAAATAGCATCCTTGGGGCCAGGCCCAGCTTCTCCACTGTACACCCTATATAGGGTGTCCATAGACCAGGAAACAGCAGGAGCTTCCTCGGGGTAGGAGAAGAAGAGACAGAAGAAGATGAGGAAGACGGCTTCCTATGCGGGCTTTTCCATGCGTTTCGTCCGCTCTTCTTTGGCACAGCGCCATGGGGTGAGGACGTAGCCTCCTCTCAAACAGAAGGTGATGGGGAAAAACGCTGTGCAGGGGTGAGGGACGCAGAGTGCTCTGTAGAGCTGCTGAAGAGACATTTCTCCAGCATACGCTTGGAGAAATGCGCACAAAACTCTCAGAAACTGCAGTTCACCAGTAACTCCTTGGCATGTTCTGGCCCCAGGCAGGAAGAGCATCTGCCGAGTTTGTCCTCCCCAGGGAGGCTGGCCTTGCATGTGTCACAGAGATAAAACCCAGGCATTATGCAAATAACAAGAAATATACAGTAAGAATGTACAGCTGTTAAAAGACAGCAACGGGGCCGTTCAAGACCCAACAAGACCAGCTTGGTACCACACTGGAGATGCAAACACCGGTCGGTAGCGGGTCGGAACCGGGACAGCACGGGGTCGGGTTGGTTTGTTGCCTGTAGCATCAGGTCAGTACGGAATGGTACTGATGGTACTGTACAGTACAATACGGGGTCAGAACCGGTTTGGTGTCTGTAGCACCGGGTCATTACGGTACGGTGCAATATGGTACGGTAACGATGGTACAGTACCGTAACTGTGCAGTAACCTCGGTCCCAGTTCGGTACAGATGGTACCGGGTTGTAAACGGAGCGGGTCGTGGCCTCAGTACCAGTATGGTACGTGTCACTCGGTTCGCAGTTACCGCAGGTAGCAATGTACAGGGATGCCCACCTGTGCAAGCTACTGGCAAAACCACTCAGTCAGTACCCACACGAGACAGATGGAAGCCTGCTTGTTAGTAAACTAACAGACCTCGTAATGGTGATGTGAAAGCTGTCACCAAAACGACACCAAGATGCTGTGGGAGGGATTCCAGAAGCAGCCTCTTGGTCCTGCACGGTGCTGCTGAGCCCAGCAGCTGCTCTCACTACACGTGTGCTGCAGCACGCACACATAGTCTCTGAGAAAACAGAAAAATATAATGAGAAAATAAATAATTTTCACATCCAATAATACAGTAATACAATTACTTAATTATACAAACCATCTCTTATTTTTGGCCGAAGCCAAAAAGATAATAAAATAACTCCAGCCAGAGCTATTGCAGCCTGGGGGGAGAGCACAAAGTCAGCCGACTTACATTTGCTTGATCCCTGGGAAGGGGCGACTCAAGTCGTCGGCTTCACATGGGGCACAAGGCCGCAGTAGGATATAACAAACAACAGGCTGTAGTGCACAAATACGTGTAATTAGTAAAACTAATACAGCGATTATTTGTAATATCATATATAATTTGTGTAAAACACAACAAATGTGAAAATGTATAACAGACAAAGTAACAAGTACTTATCTGATAGGCTCTTCTGTCAGGTCAGTTCGTGAAAGGAAAAATGGTGTTGAGTTCTGTGTGTGCATTCCTTTATACACTCGGGGGCGGGCATGACTGTGTCACAGAGGCTCGGATGAGCAGCTTTGTTTTATCTTATTTCAGGTTTCGGGTCTTAAAGAGGTTAATACCCATTCGGTAATGGTTACATTTCATACTTGCAAGGGAATCATTTTCACATAACATCTTAAAAACTGCAGATAAAAAGTCCTCCAAAAGAATACCTTTGCTCATTAAAAAAGTGCTATATCCTATGTAAAAAGAACATGCAGACTATGTAACAAAAAGACAGTGAGCCAGAGCAACTCATTCTTTTAAGACCTGTGTCTTTTGATTATTTTTAATGACTCTTGGTTGCTGAGCAATATGAAACATCACGCAATCTTACTGTGCAAAATAGATTAAAACAATGAGTTTTAGAGGTCTCAAACCATATAAAGAAAGCAAATTAAGTTAATGAATGAGTACTGAGATTAAATGTTGTTGCTACTGCTTAAAAAGACATAGAAAACAAAAATTAGATCCAATACGTTATATTGGTTAAAGCACATTCAAACATGTGAATGCAGGAAAGCAACCAGAAGACCCTGTTACACTGCTGAGGAATAAAAAAAAATCTAACATGATTCTTTTAAATTACTTTTCACATACAAAACCCACATTACCTATTACAACAATAAACCCAAAGGATTGGAATTTGTCATTATATGTGAATCTAATTTTAAATTTAAATGAGCTGACACAAAAAATTCATTCTAAGACAGAAGACATGGCTGCTATAAATCAAAAGCAATAACATTAAATCATTTTGGAAAAAAAAACTTCTTAATACAATAAGTAGCTATGAAGGCAAATGTAATAGCAAAGTAAGAGACACCCAACAAAGACACATACTGGCTATCGGGATCATCCGATGCACAAACATGTAAGATACCGAACAACCAACATAACTTGGCTCTCCTAACAAATTGATTATTTCTGCATTACCCAAGCAGAATCACATATTTCTGCTGGACCTATTGGAACATTAATACTGTATATGTTATTTAACCTTCATAAACATTAGGCCGATGTTTTATTACTGATGCTATTATTATTATTATTATTATTATTATTATTATTATTATTATTATTATTTTAAAGTTCTTATTACCTATAAGGCCTTATATGGTCTTGGACTTTCTTATCTTCAAGATCTGTTGACCCCATATGTCCCTTGTCATTCCCTCAGATCGGAAAAATGCTAATCTTCTGACAGTCCCTGACTTAGTTTGAACTCTATCGGAGCCGGGGCATTTAGTTATAACGCCCCTCGTCTTTGGAACTTGCTCCTGATTCATATTAAAACAGGTATGAGTAATGAGAAGCAGCACATAATTGTAATACTCTGTGCGATAGCAGACATCCGCAAACTGCCTCCATATGCATAATTGAGGTTGTATCTTATTTTTTCCTCAAATTGAGGGTGGGAAATTTGGGCTGCGTCTTAAATTCGATGGTGTCTTAAATTCGAAGGAATGCGGTATATTGAACATACAACTCAAACTAAACTCAATTAAAATTACACTAAAACTAAATAGCCATAATGGAAGTATGGTATTTACGGAGCCCGGGATATTATCTTGGGCACACAAGACAGATATCTTGTGGCCACGAGATAGCAAGACATGCACATGAGATATATCTTTTTTCTCTCATGTGGTTATCCCCCCTGCTCCCCCTGGGTTCCGTAGGTATTAAATATATTGCAAGTTTATTTATTTATTTATTTTAATGCTGTATTAGGAAAAACAATATGAAAGTGCTAGCAAACCAGCATTAATTGGAAAAAGACATTATTAAGTTTGTCCAGGAGTATTTTTAATGAGTTGGCAGTAAAGTTCTAACCTCCAAAGTGATTTTTCAAACTTTTAAAATGAACTACACAAATCCTTCTGCTCACTTTTCAAACCACATTTCAGAAGTCATAAAGAAATAAGGCTAACCGACACAAATATCTCTAGCTTCCTGTCCTCATACAGTTATTCTTTGTATAGGATATGAAATGCTTATTTAATAAATCTTAGAACAAGCATATTACATCCACTTGGGAATCATCATTATTACATTATTATATTCTACTGTCAAAAACATCCATCCATACACTAGGATGTTAGGCTAGGATCAATCAATGAAAAAAAAAGTTTCACTTTTTAAATAAAGAAGTGAGTGCCCCTTGAGGCAGTGTGGGAGTATGACATGTCAAAGGTTAAATTATATTTAATGTATCATACAGCACTACAAAATCTATAGCTTTTCTTTGTTATTTTTTGTAAATGTGCATGCTCACCTCACTTTATTTTCTTTGACCTTTTCCAAGGTGATTGACACAGTTTGGTTGCTGGTTTTGCCAGACAGTAGCCAAAAGGATAACTTCAGCAGCACAAAGATCTACTTGATATTATAACTGCTGATGGTTATACAAAGCAGCCCTGTAGGCTTCTTCCTACACTTCCTTATTCAGGTTTAACCCACATGGATTTCGAACAGCAAGCCTCTTGGGGGCAAATGGTTAATGTGCTCTCTTGAAGTCTACAAGCCAGCTGTGAAATTGAGATGTGGGTGGATAGTGGGATCTACCAGTTAGCAGGTATGGCATTACTTTTAAAAGCTGATATAGGAAATTACTAATGAGAAAGGCCAGTTATGAGTAAACTATTTGAATAACATACCAGTAATTTTTATTTTCATTGTTAACATTAAAGTCTGTTTCAAAGCTCTTTTCAAAATGTCCACTCTAGTGCACTGATAGTTTAACGATTATTGCCCACATTGTCAAACAGGTAACACAGCAATACAGTGATTTAGAGGACAGATCTCAAGCCCCAGTGCACTAGATCGGTGTAGGTTCTAGTCTTTAAAACAGTACTATAAATGGAAAAGACACATTTAAGTTACCATTGAAACCGTAACTGTAACAAAAACACGGATTTGAACGCCCAGGAAAACCTGGGTTAACGTAGTGCTTGCTTTTTTTTTTTTTTTTTTTTTTTTTAATAAATGTAGTCATTGCCAATTATTTTTATTATTTTCTCCCAATTTAGAATGGCCAATTATTTTTTAAGCTCAGCTCACCGCTACCATGCAGCTACCCAAGAGCTACAGTGTTGGAGGACAACGCAGCTCTCAGGCAGCTTACAGGCAAGCCCGCAGGCGCCCGGCCAGACTACAGGGGTCGCTGGTGCGGGTGAGCCGAGGACACCCTGGCCGACCTAACCCCCCCCCCCCCCCCCCCCCCCCCCCAGATGACGCTCGACCGATTGTGCGCCGCCCCCTGGGAGCTCCTGTCCACGGTCGACGTAGTGCTTGCTTTTAAACAAAATGCATGCATGCAGCTTGCGTCCTGGCTGTGCGAAGTAGGCCGGTCTTCGCTGGGGACTCCCAAGGAAGCGTCGCATTGGCACAGGAGGTAAAACCGGCAGGGACTGTTTCTCCTCATCGCTCTATAGCGAACCCTGCTGGCCAGGCGCCCAGTAAGCTCAGAGCAGACACCTGCAGGGCTGGCTTTTGTCCTCCAGAGATTGGTAGCTCGCTGACATCCGCTCTCAAGTTCCTGGGTGAAAAAGGAAGCTGGCCTTGTCGTGGGATCGGAGGATGCCCACTGAACCTTCGGGTCTCCTGAGCCATGTGGGGAATTGCTACAGTGAGGAGAAAAGCGATTGGGCATTCCAAATTGGGAGGAAAATTATAATTGTACACACTAAAATAAAAAATAAAAATATATAAATAAATAAAAAGGTGCTTTGTTTAAAAATAAAAGTGTTCCTTGCTTTTAAATCTGCCTCACCTTTGTATGGATACATTTGTTGGTACAGTAATCTTGCATTCTCTGAGTCCACCACGCCACTTATAGGAATGCCTATCTGGTTGCATTGTACGCATGGTTGACCGGTCAGTTCGTAAGTTTGGTGTTCATAACTCTGAGGTTCTACTGTAGAAATATTTTCAGTATCTAATTTGAAAGACATTTAACCCTTTGGTATTGTGCATTATGTCTCAAATGTACTCATGTACTAGATAGTTGGTATATTGAAATATAGATAAATGGCCTAATCTTCTAAACAAGCTGGCAGAAAGCCCATGTAGACTTCAAAGTTGAAGTGCTCCATGTGAAACATTCAGATAGACTAAAGCCAAATCCTACTACTAACATTTGAGTGGTGCACATATTTCCAGACAACCTGTTAAGTGTCCTAAACCAGTGGTGTGAACAGATACACATGAATGGTGCTTATCTTCAGCATTTCCTTCAAAGTTTCAACAGCTCTCACAAACAAGTTAATTATTATTATTATTATTATTATTATTATTATTATTATTATTATTATTATTATTATTATTATTATTATTAATTGCATTTATATAGCTCTTTTTTATACAAAGGGATCACAAAGCACTGTACAGTACATAGCAGAAAAAAGAACAAACCACAATACATTCGTATAGCATGTCACACATACAACTGCCACACTCAAACCATTTAAATAACAGATTTAAATAAAAGTATAGACATAATAATACAAAAGTAGCAATTTTAAAGTCACATTAAAACCCACTAAGATAAGAAAGTCATTTTATAAAAGTGCGTTTTTAGTCTTGACTTGAAAACTGTAACAATCCCACCTTCCCTGACAAACGAAGGCAGTATTCCATAATTTCAGAGCTCTACAAGGAAAAGCCCTACCTCCCGTGTTGCTTTTGTTGACCCTAATACCATGCTTTAGCTTGATTATGCATTTTTAAAACATTTACAGTTGCCGGAAAGCCCTTAAAAGCCAGTGGCCCAGGCACACAAGGTACTCTAAGAAACAGAGCTGGATGCAGTTTCTTCCAAAAGCCTCTTCACACTGTTTACAAAATGTAAAATAGATAAATACTGCAGAAGATTCCAAAGACAGTAATATAAAAACAGAAATTTTAAACAGTACACAGAGTAACCTATTATTATTATTATTACTAATTAATAATAATAATAATAATAATAATAATAATAATAATAATAATAATAATAATAATAATAATTACAGTGCTTTTTGTATTAAATAAGAAACTTCAAACAAATTTCAAAAACACATTTGTATTTCACCCGAGACACTATTATTCAGTACCTGCCACCACAGTTTAATATGCTTAGATGGGACAATTTATTCTAGAGGAACAACAACTCATAATTACTGTAGGTTTTATTGGGGTCATTAGGAAGCCATGACTCATTATCAATGTTTACAATTGCAGAAGAATAGTATAAGGAATAATGCACACACTGTATGAAACTGTATGAGTTAAAACGATTTCATTATCAGCTGCAGTCTGAGACTCCAGCAACACAATTAGAAGGCCCACACACTTTTTAAAGCTTCAGCAAAAGGTCACCTCTGCCAATATTTTCATCAACTTTTGATTAATGGCTTCTGGTCTTTAACTTTGAGCACAGCAACAGACACATCAGTAATTATTTTCAAATATTCTAAATCTATTTCATATGAAACCCAAACAAAAATATCTAATGACCCTTGGCAGTTGCGGGTACAGGACAGGCTGCTTTCAATCAGTGCAAAGTATTGATTGGCTGGTTTTGGTGGATAATAAAATAGATTTGGACCGATTGTGTCTTTATTTTGTATTTGCTGTCCAATAGATGTGAACTGAGCTTTGAATACAGTAAGGTGAAATTCAAGATCTGGCACTTGTGCGTATTGATGTTAAGTTCAATTCACAGTTGATGCTGACACGTTCCACCTGGCATCTACTGTCTGGTAGAAGCCCACTAGCACTGGAAGCTGATTGGCTGATGGTACTGAATTGTTTTGTAATATGATAAAGTCAGAATCAATACCAAACAAAAAGCTTTTGTTTTCCATGATGAACATTACAATGCTATCTACTTGCTACCCAGCAGCATCGCTGTGTGATACACCGTATTCCTTCGAATTTAAGATGTCCTTGAATTTAAGACACAGTCCAAATTTCGCACTATCAATTTGAGAAAAAATAAAATAAAACATCAAATAAAGATGCATTTATAAAGACACAACCTCAGTTATGTATATAAGAAAACAACGTATGGAGGCAGTTTGTCTGCTGTTACACAGAGCATTACAGTTATGCACTGCTTCTCATTTACAATCGTGATTACTCACACCTGTTTTTCTCCCTTTTTGTGAACTGTGGTATTGCTTGGCATGTCAAAAAATACAGGGTTTGATCAGCATTTCCGAAGAACGGAGCCTAATAACGAAATGCTGAAATTGTAAATGCTTGTCTTCGAATTCTTCAGGAAGCAAATGATGCATCTTTGAAAATAGCTGCCTGTATGTCACGGATGATTTGAGATCGGGCAGTGAAGGTTTTGCTCGTCTTTTCTCGGCAGCCAGTCACATTGTTGTTTGTGTACTCAGGTAATTACATACTTTGTTGGCAATTTTAATAGACCCATCACTATACTCGAATTTAAGATGCAAGCCAGTTTTGTGAAGAAAAATGTAGTTTGAAATTTGAAGGAATATGGTAATTGCTACAATATTATTTAATAACCAGGAGAATGAATTATTATGTGTGCTTTTGGTTTGTTGCCTTGCTTATATCAAAGAATGAGGTGTTGTTAGTAGGTGATTCAATTATACGCTATGTCCAGTGATTTTAGCCGTAAAGATCCCATAAATAGGGTTGTTACCTGCCTCCCTGGAGCAAAAGTAAAGGATATTGAATCAAGAGTGCACACATTATTAAATCACAAAACAGAGTCTGTGGTCATTGTACATGCTGGTACAAATGACATAAGGAACAGAAAATCTGAGATTCTGAAAGAGGATTTTAAATTCTTAACAAGACAGCTGGAAAGGTTAGGATGCAAAATGATTCACTCAGGTCTACTACCTGTTGATGGTGTATTCAGTAGAATTAGGGCCTTAAATACTTGGCTGGCTGGTTGGTGTGTGCAAGAAGGGCTGGGATTTATAAACTGGGATTGTTTTTGAAAAATAAATAGATATTATAGGAAAGATGGACTGCACCTAAATAGGTCAGGGGCAAGCAGGCTAGCTGATAACATCGAACATCACCTAGCAAGGTATTTAAACTAGGAACTGGGGAGGGAATCTAAAGAGGCATGTAAAATTCAGGTTGAAAGTATCCTGCCATCCCTGCTACCCGCTGAGTAAACACAGGTGTATGCTACACTAACCTTTGTCAAATTCCTATTACCCCTGCTCAATCACATGCTCTTGATTGGACCAGTTTATGCCTAGGTTTATTTAATGTCAGGTCTCTGTCTAATAAAGCTCTGTTAATTCTGGCAGTATCTACAAAGACTGTGGACCGTACATTTAAATCCTGGGTAATTAATTCAACTGCTGTTAAGCTTTCTGATGTATTGAGCTGATTACCACTCTCTGAGTCCTCATCAGTAGATGAGCTGGTTAATACCTACAACACCACCTTGACTGGTATCTTAGATACTGTAGCGCCAATCAAAACTCAGAAAGTGTCTTTTAAAAAAAGCTCACCGTGGTTCAATGATACAGCTTGTAAGATTAAATATGAGGGTTGTAAAATGGAACGGAGATGGCAGGAATCTAAACTGCATGTTCATTACATCGCATGAAAGGGCCACCTGGTTAAATATAGGAAGGCTTTGGTGCGGGCTAGATCATCATATTATTCTAATTTAATTGAAACAAATACAAATAATCCTAGATTTATTTTTGCTACCCTAGATAAATTAATTAATCTTTCCACTAATAGTCCTACCCTTGACATTGGCTCCTGTCACAGCTGCAAGGACTTCTTACATTTCTTTAAAAATAAAATACTAGACATCAAAAATGAGATTCCACAGACACCTTCTATTAAGGAGGACTCCAGCACAATTTTACCAACTACACCTATTAAGGCTACTATGGGGGCATTTCCTTTGATTACCTTACATGAACTGACGGAGCTAGTTCAACATATAAGAGCTACTACATGCTCTCTTGAGCCTATTCCTACAAAACTGTTAAAATATGTTCTTGGTAGTATTAATACCCATATTTTAAAATGTATCAATGGTTCACTTTCTTCCGGTATAGTTCCCTCAGCACTAAGATAGCTGTGGTAAAGCTATGATGAAGAAACACAATTTGGACCCTAAAGTCCTCAATAACTATAGGCCAATCTCCAACCTACCATTCTTAGATAAAGTTCTAGAGAGAGTTGTTCCATTTCAATTACAAACATTTCTAACTCTTAAATGGTATGTTTGAGAAGTTTCAGTCTAGTTTTCATACTGCACATAGCACCAAGACGGCCCTTGTCACAGTTGTGAACGATCTGCTGTTAAGCTCTTTCCATCAGTATTAATTCTTCTTGATCCAAGTCTTTGATCCTGATCTATCATTTGATACTAAAGCATCTTTTTACCATTTGAGAAATATAGCCAAACTTAGACCAGTTATTTCCATATCTGATGCCAATAGAGTAATACATGCCTTTTTTCATCAAGAATTAATTACTGTAATGCACTTTTTTCTGGTGTCCCAAAACGTGTGGTATTCCGCTTGCAGCTTGTTCAGAATACCGCTGCTAGAATTGTGACTAAAACCAGGAAAAGTGAACATATTATCCCTGTCTTGGCCTCGTTGCATTGGCTCCCTGTGCAGTATAGAATTGATTTTAAGATTTTCTTGTTAACTTACAAGTCCCTGAATGGATTAGCACCTAGTTATTTGCAGAAGTTACTGACCCCGTATCTTCCAAACCGCACTCTGAGATCGCAGGATGCGGGGCTGCTGGTTATTCCTAGGGTCAACAAAAGCAACACGGGAGGTAGGGCTTTTTCTTGTAGAGCTCCTAAATTATGGAATGCTCTGCCTTCGTTTGTCAGGGAAGCTGGGAAAATTATCGTTTTCAAGTCAAGGCTAAAAACACACTTTTATAAAATGGCTTTCTTATCTTAGTGGGTTTTAATGTAACTTTAAAATTGCTGCTTTTGTATTATTTTGTGTATACTGTTATTTAAATGGTCTGACTGTGGCAGTTGTATGTGTGACATGCTATACAAATGTATTGTGGTTTGTTATTTTTCTCTGCTATGTACTGTACAGTGATTTGCAATACTTTTGTATAAAAAGCGCTATATAAATGCAATAAATAAATAAATAAAATAAATTTGCTGCTGTATAGTATATACTGGACAGAGAATGCTTGAATACACTTGTGGTGCATTGAAAAATCCCACCTATTCATTCATGAAAAACTAAACCCAAACAAGCCTAAAATGGACATATTCCAGTTCTGAGGAGACTGTTGACTATATCAACAAGTTAATTTGCATTTTAAAATATGACCAAATATGGCTACTTAATTTGTATTTTATAAACTATGCACACAAACAAAATCTACAAATGTGTTAGTGCTACTTACTGCACAAAGTTGAAATCCAAGTTTAATATTGAGCAGATATTATTGTGTTTTAATTATTAAACTTCACTTTGGGGTTTTGTATAATATCTTGCATTTGCAGTAGGATTGTGTGTTTCACCAGTCTTCAAGGAATATACTCGAAATTAAATTAAAAACTCAAGGGGCTACTGTCGTGTAGGTTTGTATATTTTATCATGCATAAAATGTCTGCATGTGTATTTCCAAATACATTTTAGGCTTCATGCTTTTAGCTCTCTGATCAGAAACACTTAGGGCAGTAAATTAGTGAAGGGTCTTTACACAGTAAAGTAAGGTACATGTGTAATTTACTGTCCACATAGACTAACTGTGAATTAACCTAATATGTTGAATTATTAATGACTGAATCGTGGAGTAACAAGGGGGAACACTATAACAAATACAAAAACACATTTAAACTAAATTAGAATGTGTGCTACAGCAAAGTTTCTTAAAATGTAGAGATGCATATGCAATCACATTAAATACTGCTGTAGTTCCAGAATTCTGCTGTATTTCACCTAGCAGAACATAGTCAACTTATTTTTGCTGGTTTGAAACAAATCACTGAGGAAGCTGTACCTTTGACCATCCCTTGTACATGCCATGCACTAGTTACACAAACTAGGCTATTTAAAAATAGAAAAAAAAAACCTTGGTAACACACAGATTATTTGCTTTTCAGCAAGAAAAATGTGCATGATATTTTAAATGTCAGGCATGTGACTTTTTTTCTTTTTACAAAAAATACACTCCATTACAGTCTATTTTGACATACAGTTTGCTTTGTTAAGGAAAGTCACTGATAATTTATTATGCCAAGCTCAGTATAATACAAGCAAGTAGAGGTTATTGTACACCTGGCTGTGTAATCCAGCAAGGAAATCCCCCAAGGGGGCTTAGAAATGCTACGCTCAAGGTGGCATGTATATTTTACAGCTCTGAGGCTCATACAAACAGGAACACAAGCTGTAGGTTGTGTGTGCCTCCGACTACCTTAGTTAAGAAAGTCTGTTGAAGCAGAATTGAACCACTGCACAGTGGGAAAGGGTATTTGTTTTCTCGTCAGTAGTAGACATTAGAAGCTGTGACCATTGGTTGAATAACAGGCCTGAAACCAGTGCTGCTAAAAAGAAGAAATGTCTACATATTGACACTTTTTTTCAATATAGGCAGGTCCATGGTATAAAAAAGACATGTTATTGTAAAATCCGTCCATGCAGATTCAATTTCTATTTTACACACATATCCTTGTATTTAAATTAATAATTGAAGCAGGCAATGTTTTCCACCAATACATGCATTCTGTGAATTCTACTTTTCATTCAGCATCTGCTTTGTATGCCTTGGTTAGTGTGTATTTGTTTACTTGATGTTGATTGATTAATTGATATGTTAACAGAGGAATGGGACACCTTTTTATAAACTCTAAGCCTTATATTCCATTTTGGGATAGCATCAATGTAAAATCAATTAAATTAACTGCTAGGACGAGTCCCACTTGCAATGTAGTTAAAAAAAAGACAATGTAGAATAACAACAGTGTGAGAAATCACATCTGTCCTGTAATTTAACAGCAATAAAGTAGGTAGCTGCAGCACAAACCTTGCACTTATTCTCCAATTATACGGATATATTCAGTAACAAAAACTTTGTTAAAATAACATTAAGGTTGCAGTTCAAAATCACAAAAGTCGGGAAATAGGACGTTAAGGCATGCAACCTCAACTCGCCCCTATTATGCCTACGTGTCACATCAGAAATAAATAAATAAGATATGATGTCATACATGACATCAGCAATGACATCAGCAATGACATGAATGTTGGCACATCTAATCACAATACAGATGCTCTACCAAGACTGCCCAGAAGAACATTACACTAGGAAACTTTTTTTTTTTCTGTGCTGGACTGTAGCTATTATGCTTCGTATGAAAATCACTCTGCCAATGCAGACACAATCGAAGACAGAAGAAGACACTTTCATTGCGCTGATTGTCACTCGGGTCACTCTTTGCACTATTGTCTATAGACGTGATATAGTGTTGCGTAATTACTGCTGTTGCTTCCAATGCAAAACTAGGTGCACTTGCCACTATGCAAATACTGAACTGCAATATGGCATTACCACATTTCAGGTGATCTGTTGCTGGTTATCCTTAAGTAAAGTCTGCATCCATTTGCTTTATTTTTACAACTTGTGAATGAAACCATACAGTAGCCTAGTTTGCTATATTATTTACTAAGTTTAATTGATTCTATAAATCTACTGTTAAAGTGCAAGAACAATTTGACTGTGATTCTGTATCTCTGAAAATGTCTAGCCAAAGTCCTAAGTATTTTTATTTATTTTTTTAATGAGGAAATTGATAATAAGTACCACATAAAATATTAATTCTCAAACTGAACACAGTAGGGATGCAAGGAAATGCATGCACATGAATTGCACGGTTTTTATTGTTTATTTACTTACTCTGTACAGCCGTTCGGTGTGCTTTATGGGAGCTGTAGTTCAAACTGGAAAGCATTCCTAAACGATTGTATTGTTACAGGTCCAGTCAGATCTACACAAAAAAGGTTACCAAATCGTACAACTGTGCATGCGTAGCATTCGTTTTTATAATTACTTTTTTATATTAAAATACTCATTTTTAAACGGCCCCACCCACAAAAGGCACTAAAGACTACTACGACAAATTTCAGTAGAAACTGCCCAGCAGTTTCTTACCTACAGGTGAATAATAAAAAACGGTCTCCCGGCACCAAACTTACACGAAAAACCACCCGTTTTTTAAAAGTGCTGTAGTTCAAAAACTACTGGACAGAATAACACAAAACTTGTAGAAAAACATGAAATCCAAAACGGCATGATTGAACTTAACCCCACTTTTGGAGCGGCACAAAATAGGGGCTTATAATGGAAATAATGTTACAACCTTAACTATACAGGAGGTTCCAATGACTATTATTAAGTTAGTTAAACAAAAAATAAATTGAATGGTTTGATTATTCCTACAATTATTATTTCCACCAAGGTTTGATAAATTCCTTACAGCTTTGGAGCTGTAAGGAATGATACATGATTGCAACAGAACGACAGAGCAGGAACTAGCTGTTGGGTTAATGGATGTGGAAGAAAGCCGAACTCACCTTTATGTTGTCATTACTCTTCAGTCTCCTCCATACTGTCTCCTGGAAATTGGTAAAGTCAGCCTGTCCGGAGCCACCAAGTAGTTCTTGTTAAGATTTATAACCTTAGTCATTCGAAAAAAAAAAAAAAACACACACAACAAAAACTCAACAATCTTGACTACACTTCATTACTGAACTCCAGAGCAAGTAAAATATTGTCATGATGTCAGGTAATATCAAACAATATAACATACATGTCCATCGATAGCCACAATTAAGCATTGTGTTTTCTTCATTTTTGTGACTTCAATGAATTATGGGCTTATTAAAAAAAAAAATCTACACATCCACACTTCCTGAATCAATGCTTTTGACATAAGGCCATCATTAAAGGAGAGTCGGGTCATGTCTCTTAATGCATTGTCAATACAGTATTTCACCTGTACTGACTAAATAATTCAAAATCATTTTTAGCAGGCCATATTTACGTTTCATTAAAATATCAAATAAAAGCCTTTTTTTTTTTACCTTGCCACTATTTACTCAAAAAAAAAGGATTTTGTATGTGTGCTAATAAGTGACTACACAAAAAGAAAAAGGTTGATAAATACAGAATGGGTCCCCCTTGATGAGGAAGATATAATTTACAGTAGCAAGTTTCAAGAATCAAGCTGTAAAGTAAATATTTTTTAAACACAGCTAATATACCGTGCATACTTTGTAATGAAATATGTGCAAATATGTTTTGTCTTTATGGAAGCAATGCTGCTTTGCAAGTAAGTTTATTTTTTAGCAGAGGTAAAATATTTTCAACCTATAACTCTTTGTTAGCTAAAGAAGCATGTTATGCATGAGAATACAAGAGCAACTCCTTGTAGTCTGAGAGGTTTATAACATGAAGGGTCATCACACCACTAACGTTTTTTTTAAATGGATACTATGCAGCTGTTCCTTTTTATTTATTTTTATATGGTAAATTTGAGAACTGGAATTCCCTTCAGCTAACAAAGGGGCACTTACTGTAGTCAGGCTCTGCATGTTTGTTTCCAATTGGAAAATATTTGCTTTTAACTTAGAAATACATAATCCATATTTGTATCAGGTTATAATTAAATGCATGAGAGGTGGTGCCTGTATTTGTAACAGTTAATTATGTCTCAAAAACCTGTGTCTCAAAGTATGATAAGCTATTACATATTCAGGTTTCTTATCTCTTTGAGGTCAGAAAGGGAAACAATTTCAGGGATATCTCTATGTGTGGTTTAATTTATTATTTATTTAGGACGGAAATATAATGGGTTCTGGTTGTAAATCTCCCTATCGACCTGTGAGGGTACTAAGTAGCGAAAGGGAAAGGCTTTGGACAGGTTGTCCTGACTGTTCATTCCCTGGGTCGGGAAGTCAGTCGGCCTGGAAAAAGACGAGACTCCGGTGCGGGACTGTATTGACCTGGATGGTAAACGAGGTAGCAGCTGCAGGCAATAGAGTCAGCTGAAATAGTTTACCAAGGGGTCATGCATAATCGCATAAAAGAGGCCGGAGAATTGTAAATCTTTTCCTTCGCTTTTGGTTTCGAAATAGACCTGGAAGGACCCGTGCACTGTGTATTAAAAGTATAGTGAGTGTTTGTTTGTTTGTCTATAATTGTTACTTGTGTGTTTATAGACGGCTAACACGTTCCGGAGCTATCGCTAAGAGCCAGCACTGAACCCGGAACAGCACTGCACTATTTGTCACTCTTTAAACTGTATCACCCACCATGAGCACTACAGCACACACCCAGGACTGGTGACCGTGGTTGTATATTGTGGGAGAGATACTGTGTTTATTGTTCAGGGCTGCAATCCCTGTTCTGTGTTTTACGCATCGCTGTGTATAACCAGAGTTTATTATTTGGTCACCAGACCTGGATTATAACGAAAATAAAACGTATATTTTTCCATACCAGATTACAAATCTCTGTCTGTTTATTCCTGCACTGCTTCACCTCTGCACCTGTGCATAATCAGCAACCACTTTGCCACAGTAAGGCATGTAACACCAAAAAGAAGCCCTATAACATTAATAACAAAATATGTATAGGAAATATCAGGCATGACATTTATTGAATAAGCTTTTATTGTAACTGCTTAAAATCGCTTTGAACTCTTTCAGATAGCTGTTCTTGACTGATGTCACCAAGTCTGCTGTTTATAGTTAATATAACACTGGTTTTATTATGTATCTTTAATTAATTAAGTACCAGGAAAAATGTTATTCAGCTGCTAAATTTAGAGGTAGCATTCCCCATGACAGCAAGAAGTGCAAGTAGATGTCATTTTATCAGGAATCTCTTGAATTCTTTAAAACAATCCTTCTACAACTAAGTTACTAAAGAATATAGTGTATTACTTTAAAGAATATAATGTACTCTATTTTTTTTAAAAACTGCTAGATACCAAAACCGTTAGCATAGTGAACATACAGGAATAGATATATTTATATGCAGCCATGGCTGGTACATTAAAACAAGTCCAGGTTTGCCTCATTCTTTCATCCATTTTCTTTAAAAACAATTGCTTTAATTGCAGTTTAATCATTGGTATATGTTCAAAAAACAAACCATGCTTCCTGGTAGTGTTGCAGTAGCTTGGTCATTTCCCCTGGAGAGTGATATTATCTCCAAACATTCAATGACTTATCTCTTGCCATTAAACAACCAGCTGACTCCCGTTGACTGAAACGCGTTCAGCTCATAACATACTTCGACTTAGAAGACACTGCTGAGGTCAAATGACCCAGGAAGTGCAAGTACAACATATATCATGAGAATAAGGCACAGACATTTTCTTGAATGTAAAGTAGTACCAGATATCCTGGTTTAAATGAAAACACCATTTGAAACCTATGTAGCTTATGGTAGTGCAAAACAGGTACGACAAGGTCTTGCATGATTAGAAGTTATGTAGTCACTAGAGAACTAATAAAGCTGATGGTTAGAAGCAAGGGGGTTTCAGATGGAAAAAAGTTAACTTGAGTCTAAACACAATTTTGATGAACAGATTGCAATGTGCAAACTCAAGAGCTATTGCATTACATCGTGCCACATTTTCCAAAGGCTAGACATTGGCATGATTTGGTTGTCCTATTTTTCAGAATGAATTAGAAATGTGCGTATAATTAATCAAATTTGGAATTAATTACTTCACATAGATATGAAGTATAAGCTTTAAATCATTTAAAATACCTGTTTTTGTTTGATTCAAAAACTATAAAATTTATAATTTATAACTATAATTTACAGAGTAACCCAAAGTTATCAAGCCAGTGTAATAGCCTACAGTAAAAGGATACTAGCCTTCAGATGCAGGGCAGGGATGTATCAAAAGCTATTGACATGTGCCAGTTTCACAAATTATAGTATTGGATCCTTTCAAACAGCAGCAGTGTTTCCCGCACTAGCATGTTCACTTTTTTAGAACACTAATAACATTTCCCTTTGTTAATTAGTAAAAACTATAGTTTCTTAATTTTTTTTTAATAATGTTCAGGCAAAGTCTGAAAGCATCCAATCGCGCCCACCTAGTGCCCCATAACCAGGCGCTAATGACCATTGCCTTGGCGTTTAAATCAATCTGTGATCAAAGGTCCCATATAATTTTCAACAACTGTATGTGAGTGTAACAGAGCGAGATCTGTGCTGGCTATCTGACGCATGCTTGATCCTTTAGAGGAGGGGTCGGGAGCCCTGTAAGATCCGCCTGTCGATCATGGCGATGAAACAGAGAGGTTGGTCGAGGGTGTGTTCTCTCCCTCTCTCTGAGTGGTCGGGAGGCAGGCCTTGGGGGGTGCCTGACCTATAAAAACTGTGCTTTGTTATTCCTCAGCCCCACTCATCTAGGAAGAACAACTGTGACAGCCCTGGTCGTGACGGACTGGAGAAACAAAAAAAGAACAGGCAAACAAAGCTGGCAAAGACAGCCGAACCGGAGAAAAAGAAACAAAGCAAAAAAGAACTGTAATTACGTTCCCGAATCGCGACATGGGTAGCTAGCGGGGAAACCCTGGGCAACCCCATAGAGTATAGTAGGGGAATAGCAAAGCACAGGCTGAAGACCCAAGCCGTGCGGGTAGTGGAGGTGGGGGAATGCTGCAAGAGCAGCAACTTTTATTTGTAGTTTTGTTATTGTGTTTTATTTTCCTTTTTACTTTCGCCCTTTACTTTGTAATATTATTTTGAGCACCTGCGTGTGCACCACGAGTGAACGGCCAACCTTTCACCATTGCTGGTATTGGGTTGTGCTCTGTATACAGTGCTAGTGCCACCTTGTGGTGGAAATAAATCAATGCGCCAAGCGGCGTTTCACCTAAAGTTCTGTCTTGTGACCAGTGAATTCCCACATCCTCCCACAGTGAGATTTTTAGTGTATGGTAGACTGAACTGCTATCATTACAACAGCAAGCAGTAAAAATTACTTCTGGTTAAATGGTACGGTCTGTGAACAATGAGACAGGAGAATGAAAAATCTCCTCTGAGAACCCAAAGATATTACACAACTTTTTTATATAAAAAAATATCAAATAAAGCAAAACCGTGGAGCCTTGGCGTATTGTTAAACAGAGCGAGATGACCCCTGACACCTATTTTTGCAGCACATACTTTCATCTAAATCTGTTGGGTATTTATTTAATGTTGAGCTATACATTTGGGAATTACAGTGGAGCTATGCATTAAGCTCAATATTAAAAATGCTGTAAGCTCATGCAGAATTATTTTATTGTTTATTGAAGATGACTCAAGGATGACCCTTATTTGGATTTATTCTTCAAAGGATAAAGCCTGGTTCTAAAAACAAAAAATATATATATTAAGGGTTAACCATTCATAAAACAACTTCTATATGGCCTTTATTTTGAATGTCATTTTTTAAATTAAAATAAAGAAAACACTATTGGGACATGTAGTGGTGTCGTAGTAACAACATTTTTCCATTTAAATTGAAAATGATTTACAATGAAGAAGTAAGTTATTGTGGTGGATATCCCAGTACTAAATTTACTGTAATTATATTTTCCATGCATGCATTTTAAAGGTGTTTTTTTTTTTTTTTTTTTTTACAAAAAAACCGTTGGTAATAATTGTTGCTTAAGGTCTCAATATTAAATTTCACATGTAAAATGTCTTTCTGACTAATTTCAAACCATGCTCCAGTGCAAGGTCTGCAAGCATTGTTTTCTAAAAACTAAAAAAATAAATAAATAGTCTATAAAGAAAGACTTCCCATTCTCCTAAAAAAAATGTTGACACATTCACACCCTGATTATCCAGTATATAAAACAGTATATACAGTAGAACCCACATTATCCAAACCTCCATTAACCGGTTCTCCATATTAACCGTACCACCCCTTTCCACCTTGCTACCAACAGCGCACACCCGGAAATGCAGTAAATGTTCACGGGTTCTTCCTTTCATTTTGCATTATAATAAAGTTGTGCCCTTTCAGTGCTGCAAAATGGCTTCAACTGCCTCAGAAAGCAATGGAAAATGTGTTTTACTAACTTTATCAATTAAAGTAGAGATATTAGATAAAATAAAAAAAGGTGAGTCACTCAAAGAAATTGCAGATGACTACGGTCTGGGAAAGAGCACGGTATCTGACATTAAACGCAATGCTGAGAAGATTTTGAAATATAGTACGACTAACTCCACTGATTCTGCTAGCGGGCCATCATCACGGAAGACCATGAAACAAGCCAAGGACACTAATCTTGATGACTACAAATCACAGGGCAAAGCATGGATGGACAGTGCGTTTTTTCGTAATTGTTTTTTTCATAAGTTTGTACCAAGCGTAAGGAGTCATCTGAATGAAAACAACAGCCCATCTTATTGATGTACAACGCACTCGCTCACCCTGATTACAACACAACACGGTATGATCTTCAGGTTATTTCTGCCTCCAAACATAACTTCTCTTGTGCAGCCTATGGACCAAAGAGTTCTGGAGAGTCTAAAACGACGCTATAAATGACATCTTCTTAATCGTCTACTAATGTCAGATGAAGCATCTGAGATCAAAGGCAGCATGTTACAACGGTGTATTATTTGTTTATTTAGCAGACACCTTTATCCAAGGCGACTTACAGAGGCTAGGGTGTGTGAGCTATGCATCAGCTGCAGAGTCACTTACAACTATGTCTCACCCGAAAGACGGAGCACAAGGAGGTTAAGTGACTTGCTCAGGGTCACACAATGAGTTAGTGGCTGAGGTGGGATTTGAACCGGGGACCTCCTGGTTACAAGCCCTTTTTTTAACCACTGGACCACACAGCCTCCACGCAGGATGCTGTATATGGGATAGCAGACGCATGGGAAGACATCCCCAGGTCAACTTTGCAAAAATCATGGAAAATCTGTGGCCAGAAATTATCGATGAGATTTAGGACAGTGAACTTGCACCTGTCACAATAACATTGGCAGCCGAAGAAGAGGCATGTTCCTTTGTTAATCTCCTCCACAAGCTCCCTGGCTGCACATAAGTTGACGAAGATGATGTTGCAAATTGGCTAAAAATGATGCAGCTGGAACCAACTCCCCAGTAATGTTGTTGAAGCTGACACCCTGGGATCCTTCAAGAAGCTGCTTGATGAGATTCTGGGATCAATAAGCTACTAACAACCAAACAAGCAAGATGGGCTGAATGGCCTCCTCTCATTTGTAAACTTTCTTATGTTCGTATGTTCTTAACTGGACAATTCAGCAATCATACAGTCTGTGCTTCATCCGGAAGACTCTAATATTGAAGATCATCTGAAGAGTCAGATGAAAAGATTTCTCACGTGATGCTGCTACAGTGGGAAAACCTCTTCCTACAGTACTTGGAGCAGCAGTCTGACTCGGGAAAGCTGTTGTTGATGAAGGGGCAATGGCAAAGACAGCCTCTCATCTTAAAGAATGCAAAGTGTGTATTATAAACATGAGTACGACTATTCCATACTGTCATTTTATACTGTAATAAAATCTGGTACTGTTTCTAAAGGTAATATTTTGTAAATGCTTAGAAAAGGGGCAAATATTTAACTATTTTTCTGGGATTGCTCAGCCCTTTTAAAAAGCGCCACAATATTCGACATTTTAAAATAACCAGGGGAAAGTCATTTGCTTTAAGAAACATTATTTAAAAGATATTCTTCGGATTACCTGAATTTAACACTTATAGACCACCGAGATAATGCATTTATACTGTTTTTATACAGAAACTCAGCACATTTATAACCTGTTACGAAAGTAAAAAAAATACATTGGCAGATGGCTTACTTCCCAAATACTGTAAACCAATGCTATAAAAACACATACAGTGCCTATAGAAAGTCTACACCCCCTTGAACTTTTTTCACATTTTGTTGTGTCAGTGCCTCAGAGTTTCATGCATTTAAATGAGGATTTGTTTTCCACTTATCTACACACCATACTCCACACTGTTAAGGGGAAAAAAAGTTTTTTATTGAGAAAAAAAATTATATATTAAAAATACAAAACTGAAAGATCATAATTGGATAAGTCTCCACCCCCCTGAGTTAATACTTGGTGGAAGCACCTTTGGCAGCAATTACAGCTGTGAGTCTGTTGGAATAGGTCTCTACAAACTTTGCACACCTAGATTTGGCAAAATTTGATTATTCTTTACAAAACTGTTCAAGCTCTGTCAAGTTCCTTGGGGAGCGATGATGGACAGCGATCTTCAAGTCATGCCACAAATTTTCGATTGGATTTAGGTTGGGGCTCTGACTGGGCCACTCAAGGACATTTACCTTTTTGTTCCTTAGCCACTCTATTGTAGCTTTGGCTGTGTGCTTTGGGTCGTTGTCATGCTGAAAAGTGAACTTCTGTTCCAGTTTCAGCTTTCTTGCAGAGGGCAGCAGGTTTTCCTCAAGGACTTCTCTGTACTTTGCTCCATTCATTTTCCCTTCTATCCTGACCTTCTATTGTGCCCTAGTCCCTGCCGATAAACATCCCCATAACATGATGCTGCCACCACCATCCTTCACAGTAGAGATGGTGTTCTTTGGGTGATGCGCTTTTTTGGGTTTGTGCCAAACATAACGCTTTGCATTTAGGCCAAAAAGTTCCATTTTAGTTTCATCAGACCACAAAACTATTTGCCACATGACTACAGAATCTCATGAGTGTTTTTTTGCATACTTCAAACGGGATTCAAGGTGGGCTTTCTTGAGTAATGACTTCCTTCTTGCCATCCTACCATACAGGCCAGATTTGTGGAGTGCTTGGGATATTGTTGTCACATGCACACTTTGACCAGTCTTGGCCATAAAAGCCTGTAGCTCTTGCAAAGTTGCCATTGGCCTCTTGGTAGCCTCTCTGATCAATCTCCTTCTTGCTTGGAGGGGCGGCCTGATCTAGGCAGGGTCTTGGTGGTGCCATACACCTTCCACTTCTTAATAATCGTCTTGACCGTGCTCCAAGGGATATTCAAGGCCTTTGATATTTTTTTATACCCATCCCCTGATCTGTGCCTTTCAACAACTTTGTCCAGGAGTTCTTTTGAAAGCGCCTTTGTGCTCATGGTTGAGTCTTTGCTTTGAAATGCACTACCCAGCAGAGGGAACCTACAGGAACTGCTGAATTTATCCTGAAATCATGTGAATCACTACAATTTAACACAGGTGGAGGCCACTTAACTTGGAGTGTGATTTTGAAGGTGATTGGTTACACCTGAGCTAATTTAGGATTGCTATTACAAGGGGGGTGGACACTTATCCAACCAAGCTATTTCAGTTTTTATTTTTATAATTTTCTACAAATTTCTAGAATATTTCTTTCACTTGGAAGTTGTGGGGTAGGATGTGTAGATAAATGAAAAAAAATTTTTTTAATGCATTTTAATTCCAGGCTATAAGGCAACAAAAGGTGAACAATCTGAAAGGGGGTGTAGACTTTCTATAGGCACTGTAGGTCACACAGGTAAACTACCCTTGGCCACATCCCTCAATTTCTACATATTTTTGTGACACACTTAGCCATATAAAATAGTCTATATTAAGAGACCTGCCCACGAACAGACAGGGTAGGATATAGACCAGCTAACACTTCAATGTGTCAACTTGGTAATATTTTCTAAATTTGTATTCAGTGATAGGGTTTTGAGGCCCCAGGAGTGAAGATGTAAAACAAGGCTCCTGCTACATATAATCTTTTTTGCAGGCCTCATTAGACAATCAGATAAATTACTGCGCAATAAAAAAAATCTGTCCTTTACTTCATTTGCACATCATTTTGTTTCCTAACTCAAGATCATGCAGTCATGCCCATGTAAAACGTTCAATATATTAAAGGACTGTAACCAAGCCAGGTTGCTATGGAAGGGAATATTCCCACAAGCAGTCTGCTTTTTCTGCTAATAAAATAGCTTGAGCACCGCATTAAATACAGCTATAATATAGATATCAAGGGGGTCCGACAGTTAAACCCTTTTCATTTTATAGATTGGAGACTTTTCAACAGTATATTTAATCATCTATCTCAGCAAATAGGCAGAACAGGAGGAAGACATAATTAAATTATTCCACTTTTTGTTTCTTTTTTTTTCTTCTTTTTACCAGTTACTGAGTTTTTCATCACATAGGTGATATTTCGTCTTTTATTTTGCTCTAAAATAACAAAGCCATTTTTATGAAAGCCAGATTGTGGCAAAAATGTTTCATACAGTGATGATTTTAACATTTCATTTTGTTAACACAGTTTTGCCCAAACCTCATTTTCCAATGTTTTCAAATACTTAAGAAATATGTTCTACCTCTTTGATGTTGCAGGCTCTGATAGCTACAGTAAATATTTAATATACATTTTCACATTGACTGCTGGGTTCTGCACTGAACACAGTAGTGTAACCAGCATGGCAATGTCCCAGCCGAACTTGGCACCTACAGTAGCCACAAAAAATAATATCGATCAACAATATACAATACAAACAATCTAATTCAGATTTGTAGCTGTAAAAGTTTTATATAAATTAATAAATAGCAATTAATGATATTTACACTATTTAGTAGACAATGTTTGGCTTAAAATAAGTATATAGTGATTATTTATCTCTTGTATCCATCTACTCCTAGTTTTTAGGGTTTATACAGTAGCAGTTGCAATCTAGAGGAGCAGTGGCCAAGTAGCTCTCTATGGTCTCTATGGTGATCTTTCTGCTAACCAAGTAGGATTTACTTCAACTTCAAACAGGCCTCCAATCTATTTTATAGTGCTAAGGTTAGTCTTACATGCATACTGAGTCAACACTTGCTGGAATCAAACCCACACATATGCTAACAACTACATCATTTGGTTGGTATGCAAACCACCAGTGTGTATATAAAGGTTATCTGGTCATACAGGATTACGTTGACATACTTTGCTTTTGGTTTTTAAAAAGAAAACTAAAGTTCAATTTAATGAGGATATTATATTAAATGTACAGTATTCAGTGGATAATGTTTGGCATTTATCACATTGTTGAAAAAAAAAATGTAAATGTTTCAAAACCAGAAAAACAAAACAACCTACAGTGTCAATTCAAATGCTCATAAAAACGTTTTTCCCAGACCTGAACTCCCAGGACAGTGTGAAGCCTATTCCACAGGATGTCTACAGGAACATTGTGGCATACATGACTTGGGGTTTCATAGTTACCATGATAATGTAAACACTAGGCCACAACCTTAATTCATAACATCGTGTCAGTATTACAGTATACTGTATTAGAATTTGAAAATACTTTTAAAAGACACCTTATGCACTGTGGCAATGTGCCCCGCCCCTGTGTGCATTTGTGTGTTATATGTTGTATGTTGCGTGCGTGTGTTAATGTTGGTGTATAGTCATTGGTACACGGGATATAAACGGGTCTGTGTTTCACGTGTATTTAAAGTGTAGATTTGTATTTAGGCACGAGGAGAGCACAAATCACTTCACGTGCTGGTTAAATGTAATATGTGAGCACGGGGTTGCACAGAATTAATTCACGTGCTGGGATTCAAGTGAATAATTAATTAGTAATTGAATCCCAGCACAAACAGTATAAATAGATGCACGTTTAGTCACTCGTGGTTAGGTGTTCAGAGAGTGGAGAACGGGAGAGAGAGAAGGAGAAGGAGAAAGAAAAGCAAAGTAAAATCCTAAACGTAAAGTGTTTGTTCTCACCGTGTTTGTTTGTCTCTCCGTGCACCGTTTGTTTAGTGTTAGTCCGTTTTGTCTGTCTGTTTATTTTGGCTACAAGTGCCGTGTCCTGTGTTTTTGTTACAACCTTTTTATTTTCTGTTCTGTTTATTAAATGCTGAGCGCGATCACGCGCTCAGCTATACCAAAACCCCAAGTCTCTCTGTATTCCTTCCTGCTTCTGGTCTGACGCCACCCACTCCGGCCGTCTTTGTGACATGCACATATAAAATTATAATATTACAACATATTTTAACCATTATGCTAGTGCCTTGGCCAATAATTCCCAAATTACAGTATTGCTGTCAGCACTATGAAAAATTAGAAAACTATTCAGTATCATCAGCTATAGTTGGATAGACAGTAAATGCCCCCTGGAACATTACCACAAATCAAATTTATCAAATTGAATCAAATTTAAAATCAATCTGCGCAATTACCAGATTTTTCATTTCGACTTGATGTATTCAAAGTTCAGTTCACATCTACTAGACAGCAAATACTAAACAAAGACGATTGGTCCAAATTAATTTTATTATCCACCAAAACCAGTCAATCAATAATTTGCACCGAAGAAAGCAACCAGTCCTGTTCCTGCAACTGTCGAATCAGCCAATCACAGCCTGTCAGCTCAACTGGAGCGCATACACAGCATCTTTCAACAACAACAAAGCGAGACACGGACAGTTCAGTAATATTGCTCCATTCGGATATCTGGCACTGTTCAGATAAACAAAAGCAGCTCTGACAAGTACAAAAGTTGTTTGCTTAATAAAGATTTTTTCTCTGTCTAATTATGTAGCTGATCCTTTATGAACATTTTTGGGACTATATTCCTAAAACATTTGTCAGCAGAAGGGTACTCGACAAATCAATTTTTATTTTTCTAATAGAGATAGCCCTCTCGGTGATAGCTCTACCGTATAATAGTTGACCTTGACTTTCGTTAGCGCCCTCACACATAACTTCAGCCTTGGTCAACTATCAAGGTAGAGCCTTCATTGACAGGCACTATCGCTTAACTAGACCACTATTAATTTTCCTGATTGCTTGTTTGAGTCTTGGTGAAGCTAGGCTTGTCGTAAGACCTTTAAATACTTGCACTCTAATTTAATTAAAAAAGAAAACATAATTAAAAAGAAACATTAATGTCCACAATACCCCTACACCTAGCTATGATTTTGGTAGATTAGTATTCTAAGGTACCCCAATGTCAGTTATGCTGCATGTGTCCACTAAACTCAGTAATTTATTTCATTGTTAATCAGTTCTGCCTTCAGTGTTGTATTAAAAGTATAACGTGCTAATAAAATCAGACAGACTTACCATCTAGGAGCTGTAAATGAAATGGTATTTCGCCCCCCGAGTGGTTGAGAATTACACCGTTGCATTCTAAAATAGAAAAGCTGCTAGTTATATTGTCAACACTTTGGCAAACACCAATTAAACTTGAATAACTGTTTACATGTGCAGTTTGTTTCATTATCCCAAAGGCAATGTTTCTAAAATTGTTTAATTAAAAAAAAAAAAGTTTCAGAATGCTGTTGTACTTTCAATATGTCTGTTTCAATAAACCAACCACACAATCAATGGAAAATAATGCTAAGATTAAACCAAGGCCCAAGTGAATTGTATTCACTTACACAAAACATTTACATTTTTTTTGGCTTGAATACATTGAGCACCTACATTTCATAATGCGATAATCTTAGGAATGCCCTCAACCATCATTTCGTGCAAAGTCTGATTCCGAAAACGTTATAAGTTGAAGTGGTTGTAAAATGAGTGGGACAGCTGACTGTGCATGTACTCTGCTGGGATTGACAGCTGTATATGGAGTGTAGAAAGAAAAAATGAAGTAACTGGAGCCTGAAGCGGGCAGCTGCTTAACTTAGCTATAAAGCTTGGGCATCACACCACGACATTAGAATGGTTCAAGAGCTACATGGAAAAAGATCAGAGGCAGCTGGGTATTAACATGCTAGCACCTCAGTGTTCCATTGGAAATAGAACTCTCTTTATTCCATTTCTGTGACTGACCTACCACCACCATAATATAAATCCATGTAAAATTTCCCTTTACTGTATGCAGAATAGATGGCATTGGCTTTCATGTAGAAACCAGCCAACACAATAAGACTGGATTTTGACTAAGCTATGCAAATTAATTGGTACAAAATAATAAAATAAATAAATAAACACAAATGCTGTATCATGATGTTTGAAAATCAACAGGGCATACACAATGACTCCAAATAGGTGATGCAACAACAACAACAAAAAACAATATGCCACAGTGAATATTCACTGAAGTGCGAAGCATTAGCCATGCAGAATATTCATAGATGACAATACTATCTCTACTGCCCTGTAAGGTTTTCATTTGCCCAATAAAACATGTGAAACTCACACAAGATGACTTGTGATAGTGATGCAAGTTTCTTTTTTATGAGTTGGCCACTTCTTAAATAAAGGCACTATGAACATCCACAAAACATAATGATCTTCTGAAATATTGCAAGTAAGTTCTACTAGAGCTGGTTCATTTAAAGTATCTGTGTATATAGTTAGACTGACTGATTCAGTTTGCTGCACTCCCTGAGGGCCCCCAGCCAAGATAAAAAAAAGAAACGCACATCTGAAATTGAAGCAGAAAACTCTCTATCACATGAGTTACCCAGCACTCCACACAATAGTGCTATTACTTTGTGAACCACAGGGGCAAGAGCTTTTAACAAATAATAATAATAACAATAATAATAATAATAATAATAATAATAATAATAATAATAATAATGTACCCCCATCTGTGCATAAATAGGCTGCAATTCTATCTGAGGTTTCTGGTGACATATACATTTTCTATGTAGGGTGGTTTTCCCTTCTTGCACAAAATTACTGTTGCCAACCCTACACAATATCTTCATCCGCCAGCACAAAATGACAAAGATAAAAGCGAAAAACAATCAAAAAATAATAATGACAATAATTCACTATATTAAGATATAGACACTGCTTTCCATTAAAAAAATACCAAAATAAACCCCAGCCATCAAAAAAGGGGAGCAGAAGGTACCAAAGACGAAGGCAGGACACGAGAACACATCACACATTTAAAATACGCTCATCAACCCACATAACACCTGGTGCTTAAACATTTTATGATTTTTATTAAATTCTTAGGTTTCCATCTGAATCAGCACTTAACTTGACTTTTGAAGCCCTTCCTGCTACCTGCACTGGGCACCTGCAAAATTATGTATTATTGAATACTGCTCTGTCACAAGCACACCCACATACTGTACATCAGATAAAGATTTTATTTTCAAAAAATGACTTTCATTAGGGTTGCATTTGAAATGATAGTATGCACCATGCTGAGGGGAGCAATTCACCTATGCAGACATGAGAAAGAGCCATCAAAACAAACCACAGAAGCTCTAGGTTTACAATTACTTGACATTCCCTGCCCAACTTCAAAGCCAAGTCTTTGGGCCACATTACTAATCGTTTTACTGAATATACTATAACAAATAACAAGCTGAATAATTTATTATTCTCATAACACATCTAGAGTTTTTCTAAGCATTGACAACATTTATTGTAAGCATTAAAAAAATACAGCACTCTCACTTATACTGGTGTAAGATTGATATTTGATGTTAAAATAGCTATAACCACCTTATGCTTGGAGGAACTAAACTTAGAACATTATAAATAGAAAAATTTAATCATCTGAATAAATCACACAATAATGGGCAGTGGAGTAACTGGGGGTGATGAGACATTACTAAGTGATAATATATTCTTATTAATGTTATTAATAATGTTATTTGGTCATTGTCACTGCAAGCATAAAATCTAAACAAAAAAGGGGGTCACACATAATTACAATTCATATATTTATCACTGATTAACTAATATTAAAAATACAGCAAGCTTTACACAAATAATAATACTTGCAATGTGTATGTATGCTAGATAACATATTCTTTTTTCAAGACAGCATCGGAAAATTCTTCTGCAAATGTTGATAAAAACTGAAGGGATGGCATCATGCATATGCAATCACAGTCTGATTAGCATTTTCGTCAATTCCTGAAGACACTCTGTGTGATGCTGCCAAGGCATTTTGACAGTGATTATATCTTTACATTATAAAGTGCAAACATTATGTTGCAGTTGTTTACAAATAACTATCAACTTATGCTGTGGTAAAATGGCATTCAAATGTGAAGGGCTTTCATTTAAATCTGCCTGGAAGAAATCAAAATGGAAACGGTAGGGCAAACGAGGTTTTAGTGATTACTGGGAGCTCTTTCAGTCACAGATTAGCATTTTTTTTCTTCTTTTTTTCCATAATATTTTCAGCAAGTAGCATATTACTTGTGAAAGATGTCTGATTGACAGCAGTGGAAACTTGGAGGCCTCTATTTGTTATTTTCGCTGAACAGGTTCGGCAAACTGCCGTGATGCTCAGCTTACTCACAATACCCAACCAAAGTGCCTGAAGCATGCCCTGAAGGAGACCGGACAGCTCAGTCTATACCAGCTCATTCCTTGACCTCTTTGTTAAGCACCACCCATCCAGCTTCAGTAATTTTTGTAATTGGCAATTGCTGAACTTTTTTTCTTTTTTAACAACTAAGCAATGCTTTTAAATCAATTTCTTACTTTTTATTGGATGTATCAATAATTGGAGAGTGTAGCTTGATCAAATAGCTTCTGTAATAAATACCCATGCAATGTTTCATCATCTCAAATTTCTTTATCTCCATTAACTCATGACTTGTCATTGGTTGAATATCAGCCTGATATGTGCTGGTCTACCTATGTATTCAACTTTAGAAACTTGACTTGGGTTACAGCAAATTATTATGATTATGTTTTTTATTATTTTAAGGTTGGCTATGTCCCTAACTATTAAAGAGACAGTAAACAAGGAAGCAGCCACTAAGTTACCATCTGTATGTTTTTGGTGGCTGATGTGTAGTTGAAATTGCTTGGGGAGCAGCTGCAAAAGTCTGTTTAATAGATCAGCCAATTGGGTGTCACAGTAAATAATTTGACATTGAGGTGACATTGACATAACATTAAGCATTAAGAATATTATTACATGTATCTCGCTATATTCCAAGTAGTTCAATTAATGTGTGTTAAACTAAGATCACTAAAGTAAAGTATGGTCAAACTGTTAGAAATAAGGATGGTTGAGAAGCAAAAGACTAATTTTGGTATGGCATAATGAACTGGACATGGAGAAAATCCAATAGCTCAATGCCAAGACAGTACCAGGTGGTAATCAATGCCATGATCCACTCAGAACAGTTGAAATAATCAATTAATTGCACATGGTTGTTATCCATTGTAAATTAAGCTGGTTGGAATATTCTGGGAGGTTAGTAATGGGATTTGTTCATGTAGTTGAATTTTAATGTTGGTATAGCTGCTTGAATTTATCTTGTATTATAGAAAGTTTTGAACCACAGGAAATAATCCAATAATCTTTTTTTTTTTTTTTTTAATAGTCACTAATTATTATTTTTTTTATTATTTTCTCCCAATTTAGAATATCCAATTATTATTTAAGCTTGGCTCACCGCTACCACCCCTGCTCTGACTCGGGAGCGGCGAAGACGAACGCACGCTGTCCTCCGCTTCTTTTCACAATGTAGACTCACCTTGCAGCTACATCATCGGAGGACAACGCAGCTCTGGGCAGCTTACAGGTAAGACCGCAGATGCCCGGGCAGACTACAGGGGTTGCTGGTGCGCGGTGAGCCGAGGACACTCTGGCCGACCTAAACCCCCACCCATCCGGGCGGCGCTCGGCCAATTGTGTGCCGCCCCCTGGGAACTCCCGTCCACGGTCGGCAATGGAATAGCCTGGAATTGAACCAGCAACATCCAGGCTATAGGGCAGATTGCCTTTACCAGATGCGCCACTCGGGAGCCCCTCCAATAATCAAATTTATGTAAAAACATGCAGAGTATTAAAATAAGACAGCAGCAAGCTCTGCTATCTTTTATTGATAAAGGTTTAGAAGCAACCGAAGGACTATTTAAGGAGGCTTGCAGTGATGCTAATGAGGCAGACAGTGGGGTTGGAGCTTATTGTTAATAACAGAATGTACGAAAAGTTAATGTATTTGTGTCTATTAAATGAATAATCCAATTAGGTTTTGATTGAAAGAAAAAAAATGTTAGCTTCAAATAAATGTGAAGTCTGCTTTAAGGGCAGCTAGTTTATTATTAACTTTTGCTGTGTTGCTGTACTCTTATGAGACAGTCTACATTGTTGTCCTAAATCATAAAATAAGCGTGCTAAAGAAAATGTGTTCCCCTCTGAAGAAATTTTAGTAAGTGTTCACGTTTTCAAGGTGCAGTATGCCTTATGTTCTTAGATCTAAATCTGATGGCATAGAGTTCAGTCCAAATTTCCTTAATAAAGTGAAGCAGCCTTTTACAATTTGGGCAGCCAAAGAGCACTCAGGGTGTTAGCCTTCCAAGAAACAGGCTCAGATCAGTCAAATGTGATTCCCTCAAAAGCAAGCGGCTTTGAAGATATACACCAGCACTTGAACTAATAAATGCTGACACCTGGATGTTTCTTTAAGTAGCTTCTATGTACATTGGTTCAAGTTCTCCATGGGAACTAAATGGGTTGCTACTCTTTCTTCTAAGTACTAAGATCAATTACTTAAACTTTGCACCAGCTCATCTGGTGGTCAGATTGAGACAACGCAGTACTAGCATCTCCACTATAAAGGGAATAATTGATAGTTTCATTGATGCACCGCAGATATTAAACGTTTATAGTTCCTTCTAATTTAATCCGAACAAATAAACAAAATAAAATCATAAGATGAGGGAAAAGGAACTGAGAGTCGAAAATGAAAATAAATGATTACAATTAGTAGTAGTTTTGGTTTCTTTTGATCCTTTTCCTCTCTATCTCTCCCCACACACACACCCCTCTCTGTCACTCTTGCTTTCTCCAATCTCCTGGTCTTTTTCCTGCACTCCTCTTCCCTCCCCCCCAGGATCGCTCAATATTTTCTCTTAGTACATACGACAAAATGTATACTTTTTGAATTGTCGCAATGAAAATGCAAATTGCGGTATGTTTGCGCTGTGACTGGCCCATCTTAGTACATCTACCCCTTAAAGCTGGTTTATATTTCTCTCGCAGACAAAAGCTGTACGTCAGCTGCAGACACGTCTATAGGTGCGCCAGAAGGATTGAAGTCGTAGCTGTTGGTCATACTTTAATTGCACTGCATTGCAAAGATGAACATTTCAGCAGACCTCTTAACATTATCTCTCATATACAAGAGGTACAAAGATTCCAAAATGCGATGCCGTTGGTACGTCCGTCCCCTCAATCGCCAGAGATTCCAAAGGGGTGAGTTTTACACATTAATACCAGAAATGCGTGTATGTGGCAACTAAAATTATTTTCGTTATTTCAGAATGACGAGTGAGAGGTTTGACCACCTACTAAAAAGAGTGAAACCTTTGCTCCAACCTTGCAATACACTCGTGATGCCAGTGACACCGGCAGAAAAACTGGCAGTCACGTTGAGTATACTTGCAACTGGTATTTCCAAGCAAAGTGTGGCCACAAGCTTCCAATTAGGAAAAGCAACTGTGAATTCAGTTTTCCATGAAACATGTGCTGCAATATGGAGTGCATTACAAGAAATGTTTGTGAGCTTCCCTACTGAAGATCAGTGGAAGAAAATAGCTTTGGGATTCAGGATTTTTTGGAACTTTCCCCTCTTCCTTGGTGCTGTTGACGGCAAACACGTAGTGATAAAGGCACCTGCAAATGCAGGTAGTGTTTTCTACAACTACAAAGGCACACATACCATTGTGTTGATGGCAGTAGCTGATGCTCAGTGCAGGTTTACAATGGTGGATATAGGTGGCTATGGCAGGGAAAGCGACAGTGGCATTTTTTTCAGCCTCTGCATTTGGACTTCGATTGATTGACGGGAAACTAAACATCCCCGAACCAAGATGCATCCCTGGATCAACAACTCTGTCACCACATGTGTTTGTTGGTGATGCTGCTTTCCCTTTGAAGACAAGTTTGATGAGAGCATACCCAGGTAGGCCTATGCAGCGGTGGAATGTTTAACTACACTCAATATTATTTTCAATAATAACTCACTGTGGAGGCCTTCTCATAATTAGAAGTCGATGTGTTTTTAATGAAAGTCAAGACCATCAAACACAATTATAAATACTTATGTATTAAAATGTGTGTGCATTGACCGATTTTATTTATTTATTTATTTATTTATGTTTGCTTGTTCAATGATCTGCTTGCCATTGTTTTATTTTGGCATCTGGATCAGCCAGTTTATGAAAAAGTATTAATTGTAATTTAGGTATAATTTTGAATCATTTTCTTAATTGAAACATCTTCAAAGCTGCAGTCTTTACTTTCTTTGCCCTTGACAGTGAAGATGGTCTCTCTGTCAAATGATTTATATGTTAATTCTTTCATGTTGAAGAATGTAGCCGCAGAGTAAACATGAACAGCCATTATGTTTAACCACCATTATTATTATTATTATTATTATTATTATTATTATTATTATTATTATTATTATTATTATTATTATTATTAGTTGTAGTAGTAGTATTAATTAGTTTAGCTGATGCCTTATCCAAGGCGATTTTACAGGATTATCAAAGGTTTCCTCCTCCAGTCCAGCACGTCTGCATTGCCTTTGTTTAAATATGTAATTATACTGCCCTGTATTCTTTGATTGAGGGATTATATAAATGGGGATGTTTTCGAACTTTTTCAATAAAGATTTCTTCAAAAACCTGCTCCATCACGCTTCACTGGCTTGCGACCTTACCACAAATGTTGGATTTTTTCATCATCCGACCCTGTGCGTTTTGCGGTCACAGACACACAAGAAAAGGCCGTACGACTTCTCAAAAAAGACGCAGCTCGTGGCAGTGCGAATGATGTCATTCCGACCGTTGGAGACCACTAACTGAGACCAAAAATTGGGTCGCAGTCGGAAGTATAAACCAGCCTTAAGTCTTCTTCCAATATCTCACATATCTGACCCTATACAATATTGACTTCAGTGACGGTTAAACGCGTGTGATGTATATCTGATTATTTAATTTTGACCTGTTCCAACCCTTGTCTGTTTTTCACGGAACACAAAAAAGATACAATATCAAAAATACATATCTGAAAGGACTGTGTTTTAAAATAAGTAGGCTTCCATTTAGAAGTACTGTATTGGTGTTGTTGGTACAGTACTATATTTAACGGTTATTTTAATTCAGAATGATATGATTCTGAAAATATCACTTGCCAAAGCAAGACAATATATGGACTGTTATACAGTACATATTTTTTAATCCGGTATGTATTGTAGCAGTATGTAAAATTCCCTGTTAACGACCCAACAGCAAAATTAAATCAAAATGTTACCCATGCACAGAACTGCGTACAACGTAAAAGGTAATGCAATTTAGCAAAATATTAAAACAAATAATAATAATTCCAGAATTAAAACAGTATCCAAAGTCAGTATTCAAAATTGCAAAATGTAGTGCTTGATAAGGCCTTAATGTCACAGCTCACTTGCAAGTGAAAATGCACAAAAACTACTAAAAAAAATACATGACACTATCTAAAATTGTTTAATGATTAACTGTTACATTACCGTAGCTTGTCTGTGCTTTATTTTAGCTGCATTTACATCAGGTGAAACTGGAGGAAGTGCTGTGTAAGTGCATGCAGAGAAAAAAAAATGTGATGGTGTCACAAAGATGGCCGGAGTGGGTGGCGTCAGACCAGAAAGGAATACACAGACAGACGGTGGTGATGAGTAATGCTGAGTGCAATGGCTGCACTCAGCGTTTAATAACAAATAAATAAAAAGGTTGAACAAACAAAAAACACAGGGCACGGCACTTGAGGCCAAAATAAATAGACGAACAAAAACGGACTAGACAGACAAACACGGTGAGCAGATACTTTAACTATTCTTTTTATAATTCACAATTACCTCTGTCTCCAATCCCGTTCTCCACTCACTGAACACCCAACCCTGAGTGAATGAAACGTGCATCTATTTATACTGTTGTGCTGGGATTCAATTACTAATTAATTATTCACTTGAATCCCAGCACGTGAATTAATTAAGTGTACTCCCGTGACCACACATTACATTTTAACCAGCACGTGAAGTGATTTGTGCCATCCTCCTGCCTAAATACAAATCTACATTTTAAATAACTCGTGCTGCACACACTTATTTATATCCCGTGCAGCCATCTCTATACACCAACATTTACACACAACACGTAACATATAAACAAACTACGCACAAGGGCGTGGCCACATTGCCACAGATGGATATTCAAATAAATTGTAACATTGAAGATAGGCTTTGAATCAGAAAACTGGTGACGGAATCAGAAATTGTGTGTGATGGGTAAGTGCATTATTTGGCTCTTTGAGCTAATATATATATATATATATATATATATATATATATATATATATATATATATATATAATTGGGATTGATTTTATTTTAATACAAGGGTGGTAAAACGTGACTGACGTGTATCTGGGTAACGGATATCCAAGTGCTGACTGTATTTAATTATGACCTGTTGTATTCACAGCCATTTAACAACTTGGACACACATATTTGTCTTTTTATGGCAATCAAGTAAAATAATTCATTTGAATGGTTCGACTTCCACATCATGGAATGAAATGCACTAAGCCATTTTCATAGTGGAATTAGCACCACAGTTCAAGACCCCTGTTTTTGAAAAAAAACAAATAAAAACAGTAAGTCACGAAACTGTCTCACTGGGCCCCTCTACATATCTGTGACTAGGACAGTGATTTTTATATAAATTCAGCAAATACTCAATGCAGATAATCTGACAATGGGACAGTAGACTGAATGGACAGTTGGACACATCTGTTCATGGGTAGCTACTTTGTCTTCTGCAATAGGGCATGACAACAAAATGTTGAAATAAGCAGTAGTTTAATATCGTATTTAATAAACAAGTCTATAATACTATTTATATTATATACAGATAGATAGATAGCTAGATATAACTTGTACTCCTAAGCCAATGTCTGCTTCTTTATTGAAAAGCCTAAATGGTTCAGCTCTACAATGTTTAACATCGTACAGGGATTAACTAAAAGTAATTCGTGTTTCCCTATCATATGCCAAGCAGTATCTCGAGATTAAAAAGTAAAACATTGATGCTCTTTCAATAAGAGGTTTGTATATACCTCTCTCTAAGGAGACCTCTAACACTAAGCTAAATGTCAAGAAAATGTAAACAGATGGCTGCAAAGAAAATTTGTTGTCAGCGAAATTTTCTGCATACACCCTCGATTTATATTGAGTATATAAACTGGAATGATTTTACAGATTTTCCCACAATTTTACATGTGAAAAGGATGTCTTACATCAATTTATCTTGTTTTGCTGTGTTTTCAAAGCACTGATGCCACATAGACAGCTAGGCCTTGTGTCAGATCTTTTATCCAGAAGCTTAAATAAAAGACGACACTTGAGGTTAGTCTGATAAGCAATCGGGCTGTCAAGCACCTCATTGTGTACTTCAAGTCAAGTTTTCACATTGAGGTGAATAACAGGCCATACTTTAGCTGTGTGCAAAACATCATCAAGCTTCCTGGCCCTTTGCAGCCCCCAACCTTCAGTTTGAAATACAAAACGGAAGATGCTCAGAAACATCCAGTCTGTTTAATGGTTTAGAAGTGGCCTTGATTAATGTCGGTTGTATATTGTTCAGTACTAGAGAAGTGGCCATCAGTTGTTTGTATTTTAGTTTTAGCTTAAAAAGAAAAGGGGACAATTTGACCAACCTCTCACTTATAAGTTTTCCATGGTAAATCTGCATGGTAATAGTGCATTTTCCCATGCATTTCCCATGGTATACTATGATTCTGAGTGAGGAAAAACATGAGGGGTGGCACAAGCCAAAACACTGAACATAAATCAATAGCACAATATCCTATTTCAAAGTCACGTTTTGTTTTTTTAAATAGTTTTACTTTTTGCAATTGGTCAAATGTAGCGGCACCATCTTTGACAAATACACACTCCTCCATTGACATAGCTTTTGTGTTGTTATGGCCCTGGCTCACATAATAAAAAGGGAAATTTTATATTGATGATACCTGGGTACAGCTGTTCTACAATGGAATGGTGGTGCTTAGCTTTGGCTTCAGTTGCAGGCAGAAATATTTGCTTGATCGTTAAAATGTTTTATACATTAGTGTTATAATCTAGACTGCTGAAGTGGAAGCAAAATATTATTTGTTTATTTAGCAGATGCCTTTATCCAAGGCAGCTTACAGAGACTAGAGTGTGTGAACTATACATCAGCTGCAGAGCCATTTACAATTACGTCTCACCCGAAAGATGGCGCACAAGGAGGTTAAGTGACTTGCTGAGGGTCACTCAATGAGTCAGTGGCTAAGGTGGGATTTGAACCAGGGACCTCCTGGTTACAAGTCCTTTTCTTTAACCACTTTTCTTTAACTAGTGCCCCAAGCTCCTTCAAATAGTGTAAATGCTACATTTAGGAAACAGAATGCAGCAAGGATTCCACATATGTTTACGACAGTGATCACTGAATGGAATGGATAACAGTTTAAGTTTACTTTGCAAGATTCTGCAAAATAAGTGATACTTCCAAGAGCTTCAGTCTCTGATAACAATCGATTATTGTCTCTTGATAGTCCAATACTTGCCTGAATTTCACTGACTGATATCCTGCAAACAGAAATTAAACCAAATTACACAAATTATGACAACATTAATAAACTAATTTAGCATGTTAAAAAAGAGTAGGGAATTTATCAGGTTTGATAGACGGGACTGCAGACAGTGGCTTTAATGCTGATTACAGGTGTGGCCTTAATGTTGAAATTGACTTAACATTGCTGGCAATTGGAGCAAGGTTTTACTGTAAAATGAAAAATATGACGCAGACATAATTGCAAAAACTACATATTTAGTCATTCTTTATCATGAAAACACAGTCACCTAATATGGCCTCCAAAAAAGAATTGTCGATAAGATCAATACTATAGTACAAGCACACAAGCACATTAGTATACAGATCCTAATAGCAATACTAATAATACATGAGGAGCTTGATCATAACTCTATATATATATACACTACCGGTCAAAAGTTTTAGAACACCCCCATTTTTCCAGTTTTTATTGAAATTTAAGCAGTTCAAGTCCAGTGAATAACCTGAAATGGTACAAAGGTAAGCGGTAAACTGCCAGATGTTAAAAAAAAAGTTTAGATTACCAAAAACTGAAAAATAATGTACATTTCAGAGTTATACAAAAAGGCCTTTTTCAGGGAACAAGTAATGGGTTAACAACTTACAGCTGTTCTGCAGCAATGGAAGTAAATTAAGCCTTGAAAGTTGATGCTAACAATTCCTACAGGTGTCCCAACTTTTGTTGATTACTTACAAACCCTCTGTCTGTATAAAAGCAGTGTTGGAACAGACTGTGTTGCTACACCCTCTTAAGCATTATTTGGACAGTATTGTACTGCAGGAAGTAGTATATTGCTCTCATAATGGCGAGAAAAAGGCAATTAACAAAGGAAGACAGACAGACCATTATAACCCTTAAAAGTGTAGATCTTTCCTTTAGAGAAATTGCAAAGAAAGCCAAGGTGTCAGTGAGTACAGTTTCCTACACCATCAAAAGGCACTTGGAAACTGGAGGAAACTCTGACAGGAAGAGGTCTGGCAGACCCAAAGCCACAACAGAATCAGAAGACAAGTTTCTGAGAGTCAACAGCTTGCGTGATAGGCGGCTCACAGGACAACAGCTTCAGAGAAGAGAAGACTTCGAGCTGCAGGTTTGACAGGTCGAGTGGCAGTAAGAAAGCCATTGCTAAGATGGAAAAATAAGAAAAAGAGGCTTGCCTGGGCCATGAAGCACCGCCAGTGGACTACTGAAGACTGGTAGAAGGTCTTATGGACCGATGAATCAAAATTTGAAATCTTCGGTTCATCATGCAGGATTTTTGTACGCCGTCGAGTAGGCGAAAGGATGGTTCCTCGGTGTGTGACACCAACTGTCAAACATGGAGGAGGAAGGGTGATGGTCTGGGGCTCTTTTGCTGGATCCAGAGTCGGCGACTTGCACAGAGTGAGTGGCACCTTGAACCAAAACTGCTACCACAGCATTTTGCAGCTCCATGCAATACCTTCTGGTATACGACTAGTTGGTCAGGGGTTCATCCTACAGCAAGATAATGACCCAAAACATACCTCCAGGCTATGTCAGAACTACCTTAGAAGAAAAGAACAAGACGGTAGGCTTCAAATCATGGAATGGCCAGCACAGTCGCCAGACTTAAACCCCATCGAGCTGGTTTAGGATGAACTGGACAGAAGGGTGAAAGAAAAGCAACCTACAAGTGCAACACATTTGTGGGAACTTCTGCAACTGTGTTGGGAAGAACTTTCCGAACAATATTTGATTTCCATTGTAGAAAGAATGCCACGAGTGTGTTCGGCTGTTATATCTGCAAAAGGTGGCTACTTTGATGAGTCAAAAATTTAGATTAAATATTGTTAAACAAAACGATACCATGATTTCTTTTTTATCTCCAATTGTTTATTTGTTCTATGCTTTAATTTCAGAGTACATTGAGACATTAAACTTCGTAAATTTCAATAAAAACTGGAAAAATGGAGGTATATGACCGGTAGTGTATATATATATATTGTGAGCCAGCTCACAGGCCAACCCGCAGGGTGTGCACATGGTGGGCTGGAGCGAGGCTGACAGGACCCAGCAAACAGCATAGTGAGGGATCACTGGCAGCTCTGGAACCAGCCTGCCATGATCAGGAGGAGATAATTGAGCTATGGGCTACAGGTGCTCATAGTTAGCGATGTTAATTAAGGTGATTAGATTAGTCATTGTCTCAGCTCGCCAGCACCCGTAGCCGATGCAATTAACAAGCATCTCCTCCAGCCCAACCACATAAAAAGGCTGAGCATTCGTTAGACAGGGGATCGTTACCGAGGAGAGTAGGACAGAGCATTCACTAAACAGGGGATCGTTACCGAGGAGAGAAGGACAGAGCATTCGCTAGACAGGGGATCGTTACCGAGGAGAGAAGGACCGAGCATTCGCTAGACAGGGGATCGTTACCAAGGAGAGAAGGACAGAGCATTCACTAAACAGGGGATCGTTACCGAGGAGAGAAGGACAGAGCATTTACTAGACAGGGGATCGTTACCGAGGAGAGAAGGACAGAGCATTCACTAGACAGAGGATCGTTACCGAGGAGAGAAGGACAGAGCATTCACTAAACAGGGGATCGTTACCGAGGAGAGAAGGACAGAGCATTCACTAAACAGGGGATCGTTACCGAGGAGAGAAGGACAGAGCATTCACTAAACAGGGGATCGTTACCGAGGAGAGAAGGAAAGAGCTGAACCTTTTGTTTGTTTGTCTTGAAAATATATATTTTTTTTCTTAAACTACTTCGGTGCAAGATATATATTTTTTTTGTTTGTTTGTTTGACTTTCTTCAACCTGGAAAACACCCAAAATAAAAGCACACGGTTCAACCAAACCTGTGTTCGCCTCTGTGATTAATTCCAAACTAAAAAGTGGTGCCTGCATTCAGTTAGCTTACAATATATATATATATATATATATATATATATATATATATATATATATATATATATACACACACTGTATGACTGTATATGTAAGCAACTCAGTGAACATGGGCCTGTTTTGCACCAGTATCCCCCCTATCACACTTGAATGTCCACCCAGAAAATCAGTTTCTTTCTTAAGTTTTATCTACTGCCAACAGCACCAGAAGATAACAAATATTTAAATTGTGTGCCATCTATGTGTCATTCAAAGAGACTCAGCAGGCTAAGTAAAATGGACCTCTGGATTACTGAAAGCCAGCATAAGTAATAAAATGATAGTAGTTTAAAATGCTATGGGAAGTGTTAACGATTTGTTCCAGGCAGAAATGTCAAAGTCTTTAAATGTGCCATGCTGTCAAAAGCATTCAAAGCAGTGCAATCTACTGATTTGTTGTAAGATACAGATAGTAGTTTGCACTGTTTTTTTTCAGTATTATAGTAAGTGAAATAACATTCTGGCATATACAAAGAATGTACAAATTATATTTATTGGTGGATAACTATTAGACTGCCTGCTCTGCTTGTTTTAAATTATAGGGCAGGAAAAAAAAAAAACTTTAATAATGCATCATAAGAAATGCTACTGCAGCAGTGTGCTTCAAAATTCCCACATGCTTTATAGCACATTAAGTTTACAGTAGGCTCTGTGAATGTGCCAAGTTAGCTTGAATGTTATTGATTGCTTAGAGGGTAAAGGCTCATTGGGGTTCTAGTGCCAGATTTTGTTTTGTGCAAGTACTGAAACAATAAAATAATAATAATAATAATAATAATAATAATAATAATAATAATAATAATAATAATAATAATAATAATTGCAAACAGTACAGTGTCTGACCAAAACTACACAAACAGCTAAGTAGGAATAAAAGGAAAAAGCACATCACCTACAAAAAGGTTATAAAAACAAGATCAACCATAAATATTTGATATAAGCAAGGATTTCTGTACCATTTATTCCAACTTGGTTAAGGTCAATTATCTAACTCCAGATTCAGTGATTATAAACTGGAGGAACTTTTTTTTTTTTTTTAAACATATCAGGCAGGCCTAATTACATTTTTAATTGCCAACCAGCAATTGGTTTTCGTTTGGTGACCAGTTCATTTCTGAAAATGAGCTGTTATGCCGCAAGGTTAGACTGTATACTGTAGAGCTTCAAACAATAATCATAATAATAATAATAATAATTGCAATTGGGAATTGAACATGTGACTGCTGTTCGTTCTGAGATCGAACACACCTAAAACTTTAAGTTGTATTGTTCATATTAGTGCTTTTTGTACTCTTTTTAACACTCCAGTTCAACTGAAGAGCTGTTCTGTCAATGCTGTATTAAAAATGCATTACTATACCATATGTATCTATATATGTATCTATATATATTGTGACACACCGGGGTAAGTCTGCCACTTGCAGGATCGTCTTCACTGTCTTCTTTGGTGTAAGATAGAATCACAGGACCACAGAAATGAAATAAAACAGTACGGTGCCTGTACATTTATTTGTACCAAACAAAACAAAATAAACCAATATCTATCTCCGTTTGGAGATCTGACTTCACTCTCTCCCCCCCCCCCCCCTTTATCTATCTTATCCACTGGGTAGCTAAGCTACTTACCAGTTTTAAACTTGTTGCACTGTATTTCTTTTTGTCTTTTCCTTAACTTCTCCTTTCTCCACAAAGTCTAACCGCAACCACCATAAGCCTCCCCCAGCTCGACCCTGAACAAAGGAGATAATTTCCTTTTATTGTCAACCAGTCCAGCCACTTACAAAACTAACACATCTTAACCACCTGCAGCTGTGCTGGTTTACATTTCAATTCACCCCTATGTACTCCTGGCCCTTGTAGTTTCTTTGGTGGCTGCCATTTTTGTAGGCCCTATTAACTACAACTCCCGCATTGTCTCTTGGGAGATGTAGTCTTTCCCTGCTCAATCCGGCACTTTCCAGTGCCCCGGTCCTGTATACCATAATATGCTAGGACCCACATATTTACCATTCGTGACCAGCCCATGTCTATGGTCACTATATATATATATATGTATATTGTGAGGAAAGGATAGCGTCGCCTTTAAGAAATGGCGGCGCTAAGGAAGAAACTACACAACCCAGAAATCCGAGTGCCAATTAATTGGGTGGGGTTTCTGGGTTTAAAGAGGAGCAGGGCAGAGCCATAGAGAGAGAGGTGTGGGGAACACGGCCCGGTTGTCCTGCAGGGAAGTAGCGTGTAAACTCCAGTGTGTTGGAAGAACAAGCAAAAAGAAAGAGATCGCAAGGTAAAGCTATGGTTTGTGTTAAAATATAGTTGGCGTTTAGTTACTACAAAGTGCGACTTTTTCCTCTTGTTGAGGTAGCCTTTTGTTTGTCAAAGTTTATTTTTATTTTCTGTTGTCGGGGTGCGACTTGAAGATATTGTACCCCTTAGCAATTTAAAAGAGACCGCGGTATTCTGTGCTGTGCGGTTGTGCGCCGTCACAACGGTAGTGTGTTGTGCTATATGCTTTATAACCCGGAGAGGTATTGGTTATTTACATGTTGCACAGACAGTAAATAATAACCAGAAAGAACGGACTTGTGAGACTGGAAGTGCAAGACATTGTTTATTCATAACACAGACACAAGATACTTTGCATATGATGAATACAGGGAAAATGGACACTGGCTTTTAGGAGAAATACAATTTGCTTTTGTGGACGACCGGGAGTTGGCTGCAGGAGTTCTTTCTCCACAGCCCGGATATAACTTGTTTTATCCTTGTTCACTTCTCTGGGCGTCTGGGGTTACCTCTATTGTGTTCCTGGAAGTCTTCGTTAAAAACGGATCCATTCTTATACTTACCTGTGTTCCAGGACTACTGCAGCATAGGGAGCTTGTCTTGTAATTACCTGTGTTACAGGATTACTCCAGCAGAGGGAGCATGTCTTGTACTTACCTGTGTTCCAGAACTACTCCAGCAGAGGGAACCGGTCTAATACTTACCTGTGTTATAGGACTACTCCAGCAGAGGGAGCCTGTCTTGTTCTTACCTGTGCTACAGGACTACTCCAGCAGAGGGAGCCGGTCTAACACTTACCTGTGTTACAGGACTACTCCAGCAGAGGGAGCCTGTCCTGTTCTTACCTGAGTTACAGGACTACTCCAGCAGAGGGAGTCTGTTGGATAGTTATCTGTGTGGCTGATATACTCCAGCAGAGGAGCTCAACCTACACTTACCGGTGACCCAGGACAGCTCTAGGGAGGAGAGCTGACCCTGTTCTTACCCGCGGACTGACTCACTTCAGTCGGAGGATCCTTGGACTTCTTTGCTATCTCCATATCCTGATGTAGCTAGAGAGGGTTGAAGAAGTGAGTTAGTCAGTGGCCCGTACAGGGCGAGAACTGTGACAGAAACTGCTTATGTGATGTAAATATTGTAAATAAAAGTTACTTGCCTGCAAACGTATTGAGTCTGTGCCGGGTGGTGGAACGGGAAAGCAGTGGTTCAGCAGCACGTGTCTACTGGATCGTTTACAATATATAAAGCTCAGGTCATGTGATTTTATAAAAACGCCAGATACTGAGAGTTTGGTATTTGAGTTGAGTTACAATTGCCAAAATAAGTTGTTTAAAAATCTGTATAAATAGCCATTCGAAAAGATGTGATTTTAATTAACGCAAGAACAGCGAAAGATACAATCATGTCTTGCTTGAGTAATGAAGATCGTCTGGTTGCTATCAGCATGATTGAAGGCAGCCTGCCTGTAAGAGAAGTTGCCGGAAGAATGAAATGTTCTGCTTCAACAATCAGCAGACTAGTCCAGAGAAACCAGGAAACCGGTTCTGTGAAGTAACCCGCGCATCAGCAGAATGACTGTAGCCCACTGTCTGCATGAAAATGATTTGCATGCTCGGAGGCCGTTCAGGGGTAACATGTTCACAGCTGAGAGATGAAATCGTCGTCTTCTGTGGGCCAGAGAACATCTGAGGTAGCAGCAGAGAGAGGGGTGGAGTTTTTATTCACCAATGAATGCCATTTGTCAGATTGAAAGCAACCTTACTGCTTACAAAGTCCTTGAGGCAACAGCTTTTCCGTTCCTGCAAGCCAATCCGGAAGTGTCGATTTTCCAGCAGAACAATGCAAGACCACACAGTGCTAGGATTACAATTGCACTTCAAGAAAACAATGTCAAGGTTTTGCTGTGGCCAGCTTTTTCTCCTGACCTGAGTTCAATAGAACATTTGTGCGACCAAATCGCCAGTGCCATCCATAGGAGATAACCGCAATCAGCCAACCGTCGCTAGCTGGCTGCAGCTGCACAGGAAGAGTGGTGGAACATCCCACAGCAGTCTATCCAGAGGCTGATCAGGTCTATGCGTCAACACTGCCAGGATTGTGTTATTCCTCAGGGAGGTCATACCCGATACTAACTTTGTAATATTTTCATTTTGACAGTGTGTCACGTTTTACACTGAAAATGTATCATGATTCTTTGATCTGTATTTTCTGTGACTTTGTTTGATATCTATGTTTAAAATATTTGATTAAATCAATTAGACCTGAGTGTTGCTTTTCTTTTGTGCATCAGTGTATGTGTGTGTGTGTGTGTGTGTGTGTGTGTATATATATATATATATATTTTTTTTTTTTATATATATATTTATATATATATATATATATATATTAATATATTATATATATATATATAATATTTTATTTTCATGGGTAATTAATCAACAGTATTAGTAATTTCACAGTAGGGTGTGTTTACACTGGGACAAAATTAGACACTAAATACGACTGTCTGTTGTGGCATAAACAGATAAGCAAGACCAAAACAGATAAGCAAGACCAAAACATGTATAGCTTGTGTGGCACAGATACAGGTGCTGTTTTTGGAAACAACACACTTACACTCATTGGGCAGAATCAGTGTATTTCTGTTTAATCTCTGAGGCAAGTTTAAATTTAGCCCCTTGCATTTTAGGAATGCAGGTTGGTCAGCTCATTCAGCTCCAGACTAGCTTATCACCAGCCTTGTTTTCTTATGCTTATGATGTTGTTCCTTCCTGTCAGCTCTGCTGCAAATCAAAACAACTCTACAACAATAATACACAGCTCATGAATTAAACATACCCCTGTACTTTTTGTACATTTATTCATTTAATTACTGTGTCTTTATTTAACATTACAAAAATAATGATCTGTTGGTATACTAAATAGATAAAAGAAGACACATTAGTGTAAATGGTGTCCAATTCCACATTAGAATATCCTTTTTAGTGCTTTTTTTTAAATCAGAGTGTGTGTTTCTATTTCATATCAGACAAATTACTAACCGATTAGTAATTTTAAGGAAAACCTACAGAAGCACTGTTCTTGGATTCAAAACAAATATACAGAAGAAACAATTTGTCTGCTGATAAATTCATCCACTATAAAATTATCAAAGCAGAAAATACCTTAAACTGCAAAACACTTTTACAGCAGTGCTAACAACCTACCAGTCACTGGCACACTTTCCCAGATCAGCAAATCTGTGCTCTACTTTGGGGGTCACCCATATGAATCATTAGGCCTTACGTAACTCTTTTACCTAAACCTGTAAACTTCCCAGAATCTAAATAGAATCCAGCAGATGCTGGTAAACATATCTGGCCCATCATTCATGGAATGCTTCAATCTGTTCTCCCGTAGTAATTCATTACACAGGATATCCCTTTGCCAGCATAGAATATAGATAAATCTAATTTAGAAGGCGCTTGCTATGTAGAATCTAGGAAGCACCACATTTCATTTGAAATATATATTTTTTTTTTATGTAACTGCTGGGTTGTAAACTATTTTTAACTGCTATATCCAGCTCTTTAAAAGCCTGTATTAAACTTTTAACAAAAAACAAATAAATAACAAGGGCTCTCAGATAGCGAGTTAATCAAAAGAGCATCTTAACTTTGTATATCATTTTCTGTTTTGGAAATAACTCAGAAATGTAAAGCACCCCTGTGGTGTCAATTTACAGTAGCTCTGGTGAGGTTGGAGAGCAGACATGTTTGAGAGCTCTATGGACCTCTTCAGAGTTTTAAGTCACCAGGATGTAATCACTGAAACAGAAAACTATATACAAATTGATTCAAAAAAGGAAGAATACGTTCATTAAGATAACTGATATTCCATTCCCATACCAAACAGCTTTAAGTGTGTCTGCTAGATTATGTATTAAAATAGAATGACCTTTTCATGCATATCTAAGATAGTACATTAAATAAACCATAGACTAGTATTAGAACAAATAGATATGTTACTGTTAAAACAAACTGGAATGGTACTCAAGGAATTGCCAATCCTTAGCATAGCTGTTCTACGATTGCAGGGATATGTACAGTTTCCTTTATTTCTCATGCACAAGTATTAGGTTGTAATAATAATCTTGAAACTTAAATTAAATTTCTTAATTCGGGCATATACTTTCCTTATATAAATCTCTGCATTTTCTTAGCAGTGCAGCAGCATTGTTGTTGCATTTGAACTGAACAAAGATGTATAAATGTATTTTTGAGACAAGCCCAAGGATTATATTTTTCATTATGATTTCGAAGATCATGATTTGGAATTACTGAATAATTTCTCTGCCTGGCATAATATTAAAGCATGTGATGTAAATAAAAAAAGGTATACTGTAAAAACCTTTGTATAAGTCTATTTTCTAGGTATATTTAGGGGGTCCTAAAAAGGGGGAGCGACTTATACACCGGTGTGACCTATAATTGTAAGTCGCCCTGGATAAGGGTGTCTGCTAAGAAATAAATAATAATAATAATAATAATAATAATAATAATAATAATAATAATAATAATATAGGCTTTTTCCAGAAATTGTCTCAAAAAGGAGGGGTGCGACTGATACAGTTTTTTTACGGTAATTATATAGTTATCAAAACTGTGCCATCGTGGGTATGCAAATTAACTTTATTATAATCAGATTACCTTGCAAAAGTCTAAAGGGAAATGTTATAAATAGGCAAGTGGCCAAGTGATCTATTTATCTACACAAAAGTTTATGCTTGTGAATATGAAGACTACAAATGTAAAAGGCATTTTGTAAGGGGAATGGCACCTCTGGTGTTATGGTTTGTAAACATGAAGTAAAACTGTTATGTGGAAAAGTGAGTAGCCCCCGAAGGGGATGCCCACAATCAAATTTGACCTAGAGAATGACAGAATACAGCTGTGAACTGAATTTGAAAAAAGAATATTCCAGTTTGGGTATTTAATCATCTGGAAATATAAAAATCAAGTAGGTGCAAAGACAGCCATATTCAGCCAGAAGCCAAGATCAAGGGCCTGGATTATCTAGTTATAAAGTTCTGTTGAAGTTTTGTTTATTTAAGTTAAATACATTTAAAGGATATGCAATATGAAAATTAATTGCGATATGAAAATATGAAACACATGTATTCAAAGAAAGTGTAATTATATCATTACTATTGTACCTTATTAAATTAACGTCAAGTCTTATCATTGTGGAAAAGAGGCCCGTTGTCACTGCCATGTATAGCTTTATACTGTCACAAAAGAGCAGCACCTGAACACACCAGTTCATTTGTTGGTTGAGCTTATGCTTGGGTGGGCTCTCATTACTACGGCTTAACAAGACCTTATCTCTTTATATAAAAAAACAGAGCAAAATACAGTGTAAAAAATGGGAACAATTTGAAACATTTCTAAATGTATTCATTAATCCAAAATGTTTTGTACTCCCCTGTCCTTTGCCCTACCTCTTTCTTTAGGGAAATCGTTAGGATTTTCCATGATGGCTCTTAGTGGGCTTATAACATTGCTGGTGGCTTCTTAAACTGAAGCGTAATGTGTGGAACCAAGCAGCAACTTTTATTCCAGATGCACTTTTCCTAAGCAAGTAAAATCTCTTTCCCCCAGGACAGCCTGATCCAGTCATTTTATTTTAAACTTGCCTTGTTTTTAAGATGAGATGTCCAAAAGTTGAGCCTACTACCAAGCCAGAGGCCCCTAAGCTAGCAAAAGCAGTATGCCATCTGGGTTGTCCTTTAAGGCCTCTGTTAAATCTCAGCGATAGACAACTTTCTATGAGAAACAGCTCTCCAATGATGTAATACTCATTAATTACAGCTGCTTCTTTATTATGGCAGTTTTTACAATTATATATGTTTTGTTCTGTAGCAATACAGCAACACTTTTATTTATTTATTTATTTTTAATACAAGTGTTTGAGGATAGCCAGGGACTGACTGTGATGACATCAACTCGTCCGGGTCTGTGTGTTCATGGAAGTCCATCCCCTCTACCGCACTCCAGGCTTGGTTAAGAATTAATATAAAACCTCTGTCCAATTGTTCTTTTAATAAAGAAAGGATCTTTGTTCAACTACAGTAGGTACTATTCATATCTGTTTTATGCAGTTACCCCTCTTTATTCGGCAAAGTGACCATCAGTATCAATATGTTCATATAATATAAATTTCATGTTAAATTAATTATGTCTGGTAAAAGATATAAGATTCTTAACTCCAAACCAATTACATTAAAAAGACTTTAACGACTATAATTATTATATGAATTATAATTTATTGATTGAGCTACAGGGAATGTGTCTTGCTGCTGAGATTTCAGTGGTTTTATCAGCGTCTAGGAGGTGTGTAAAGCTACGGCCAAAAGGTTTGCATCACCTAGAACTTTAGGATTGAGATGTAAATCTTGCACCAGTGCAGGCGCTAGGATTTACTGGGCACTGGTGCAAGACTGTGAAGTAACCCCACCCCCGCCGCCACACAAACACACACACACACACACACACACACACACACACACAAAGAAAAGAAAAAAAACACAGAGCACTGCTGCAGCACAACCTAAAGAAAACTTTTTGATAAATAAATAAATACATCAGCTGGAAAATCGGATTTATTACATTATTACATCAGTTATGTAGCAAGATGAATCAATTTCATTAATAACTCAATTTAGTTAATATTGAAACGTATTAATATCTTCAGATTAGTCACAAAAATGTATTAATCATAGGCATCAATTGGATTTTTAAATTAATGTTATTAAGTACAAAAGTTAGTATGAAAACATTTATATATAAAAAAAAACACACATGTGCATCTCAAAACCAAGCCTGCAGTACAAATGCATTCCTTAAAACTCATAAGCAAAAACATAATTCTATGAACACACTTAACAAGTGAATATCCCAAAAGCATGTTTAAGAATATCACATAAAACTTTTGTTTGAGTCTTTGTATATATTAGTTGTGTAAAGGAAAAAAGTACAGTACATACAGTAGGCTACGCAAGTAAATACTTTTCATCATATTTCAGTTGTCTATGTACTACATAATTACTGAGAAGAAAAGATTTGTGTTTGTGTTTAATTAAATAACTCTGCAGTGATTTGTTTCCATCCTTTCTTTCCCTTCATTAATAAAGCACCTTTTATTTTATATTTTACGGTGCTTTATTTTAAAGTAACTAAAAGCCTGGAAATGTTTAAATAGGAAGTTTCACATTCGAACATATAGTTGAATCTACGCCAGTGAGAGACGTGCGTAAAATAACAGGAACAAACCGAAGTGGTAAATCTGGAAAAAATGATCATACTTCAAAGATAAGCGTGAAATTTCGTTATTATATTGAGATTCGTACATTTGCATACAAAAGTAGTTTGAAACGACAAGTCGTAACTAAACTGCAGCAGCAGGGGTGAAACTAAATTATGAAAATTACTTTAATACATCGCGGGTAGGGTCTACGAAGTCACAAAAACCTACGAAATGTCACGCTGTGAAAGACAAATCAATTACACATAGAGCCCCTTGATTTTATACTGTATTTGTAATTTATATTCATAAAAAGAATTACAATGCAAACAGATGAACCTGTTTTTAGATTATTCAAAATGTGTTTTGTGAAGGTCCTGAGCATGGGGGTGGGGGGTTGTTGTGCGCATTTTGATTCAACCAAACTGGCACCAGCCTGTTTGGTTGACAGTATGATGACATCAAAATTCTAGAAAAAGAACATTCTATCCTGGGTGCCAAAAGTAACTGTAAACATACAGTAACCGTGGTAACATAAGTTCTTTATTTTTGTTCCATCAGATACAAAAAATATATCAAAGGGTACTTGTAAATAATGTTATTGTTGTGTATCAGCATTTAACTTCGAGTTGCTCTACTTTTGTCACAAATAAATTAGTTTTATAATTGCACAGTCCCATGTGCACAGTAAATTAGATATTAATATAAGAAATGTTATATTGTTAAGCATTTAAAAAAAAAAAAGAAAAGAAAAGAAAAAAAGGCATCGCTGTAAAGCTCTCAGTGAACCCACACTAACTGACATGAAGATAGGAGTGCATTTAATAGCTGGTAAATTACATGCTTCATGCAACTAATTAGGTCAAATTTGCATCAACTGAAGTCATTCAATTAAGAGTGGATCACCTATTATTAAGTATCTAAATATCTAAACTAAAGGATTGTTTTTATTAAGACCACCAGGATAAGCCACGGCTGGATTATTTTAGAGCATTTTAGAGCCCTGGGAAATCGCCCTGGATTGCAATCAGTGGAACATTATATCTTTAAAGCGTTAATATAACATGTGCTGTATTTTATATTAGATTCCGAGTGATCTTTCATTTTCATTCATGCTTGACAGTGAAGGGATAGAGGATCAATACTTGGTCTTAATAGTTTTACGTCATTTGTCTGCTTCAAGTAAGAGCAGTAGGAGTGAGTGGCACACAAAACCAATCACGAAATAGCATTGAAGCATAGCTGGTGCAGGTAGATCACACCACAAGTAACACGATTCTAGGATTACCAGCATTTACTGTTCTCACAAACTCAAACCTCCCCTATAGAAAAATGGTAGACATACAGATAGCCAACTGTAGCATGATGGTACACTCTTGGCCATCATCATGTTGTCCATCATCATCTGCCCCTAAGTTTCATTGCCCTGCTTTTAACAGCCACTCTAGACAGATACTTTACAGTAAAAAATAAATAAATAAGAAACAAATCTAAGAAAACAGTCGTAGTCTGGTAATATAATAAATTAAGGCTAATTGCTATAGCTCCTGTTCTTTTCATTCTGAAATTAAATTTACCCAAATTGCTAACTAGCCAAAATCATCTTCTACATGAGAAAGTGAACTACATCTACAGTATACCAAAATGAAGCAAGCCTGGACAGATATATAAACTATTATAAAGTTACAGTGCAATTTGAATTTGATGTATATTCAGTTGTTAGCAATAAAGGGGAAAAGTAAATTGTCTCACAAGCAATATGAAACATCAGTAAAACTATTTTAGTTATTATCAATTGTTTAAAATGTTTTTATTTTTTTATTTATTTTTATTTTACAATATAAAAACAATAACAATGGGATAAATATCATATCTGAAACAAAAATAAATATATACAATATCAGGGTTCTCCCCAGGAATACTGTACAGCCGGGCGGCAGAACATTATAGCCAGGAGCACTTTTAACGGAAAAATAAACTTACCTTAAATATATAATACGACAAAGAATTTGAATAATGTGTTGTCTTTTGTTGACTATATCTGGTTGCGCTTTTTTATTTTCTACATTTTCTTTTACATTACTGTTTTTTTATTATGGTAAATTACTGTGCTTATTTAGGCACTCTACGATTCGACTAGGGAAAGACAATGTAGGGTTACGGTAACCTTTTCACTTCCTTTTTAGCTTAATTATTGAGCTTATTGCTTCATTTAAATTGTTTTCTTTATGTTAAGTTTTCAGGGCATTTTGTTAATGCACGTCTATTTTTGTTTTTCACTGTTCTACATTTTTAGAATGCAACTGTTCATTTTAACCATTTTTTTTTTTTACACAACAGTACTCACACACATTTGGTCACCATTATAACTGTTGCATGAAACCGGAGAGTAATAATCCAGCGCCTTTGCACTTAAGCGTTTGTATGTCAGCTGACAAGTGTTTAGCTGATATCCCATCACACCTTTCTTCTTAAAGGTGTACAGCCTCTATAAATCCCCAATATCTCTCACAAGCACCTCAGTACATATTGTTATGAAATCACAACATAAGGAATATGTTTGCGTGTGTGTGTGCATATGTATATCTATTATGTACTATATATCACCTTACAGTACAATAATACGAAAAAACTGGATTGAATGTTAATACCCAAAAATAAACATATATATATATATATATATATATATATATATATATATATATATATATATATATATATATATATATATATATATTTAAATAAAGTAGTCGGTGCAAATATAGTATTAGGCGGTGTCATTATTTTTGCTTTGAAAATCATTAAATAAGTACATAAGAAAGTTTACAAACGAGAGGAGGCCATCGGCTCATCTTTCTCGTTTGGTTGTTAGTAGCTTATTGATCCCAGAATCTCATCAAGCAGCTTCTTGAAGGATCCCAGGGTGTCAGCTTCAACAACATTACTGGGAGTTGGTTCCAGACCCTCACAATTCTCTGTGTAAAAAAGTGCCTCCTATTTTCTGTTCTGAATGCCCCTTTATCTATTTGAAAAAATTGGTTATTTTTTTTTAGCATTTTTAAGGTTTTAGCCACTCAAAGTGTTTAACACAGAAAACCCGCCCCTTCAGCTCTCTGATTGGTTAAATGGTGTGTCAAGACGTAACACAGCTGTCATGTGGTTCCAAGAATTTTTTTTTTCAGCCAGCAACATGCAACTGATCTATTCTGCTAGAAGCTCAATCCAAACAGCGGCAGCGTGGAGAGCAGCAACGTGGGAGAAGTGCTTTGTGGAAAAGTGCAGAGAAGTTTAGAAACAGTTTGAAAGCAGGTTGCCAACTGCAGAAACTAAACTTAAAATTACAAAAACAACAAAGAAATTAACATTGTCTACAAGCCAGTAATGAGGTGGGAAATCTGAGAAAAACCCAGCAAAGCTAAACAAAGTGCTACAAGATTCAGGACTTGCTTCAACGAGTAAGTATGCTAGAAATGAAGCTGCACGAAATGTCAGAGCAACAGGAGTCTGAGGAGCTGGCACACCCGAAATACTTGGAAGTTTGGAAGAGAGACCAAGATCCCAGCAAAACAAATTCAGAGAGCGAGGAAGGAAATTAAAAGACAAGACCAAAACTGTGGTCTTTTCTGGGATACTGTCGACACCTTGTAAAGGACCATACGGACAGCTGGAAATATATTATCTAACTGCATGGCTGAAATTGTGGTGTACACAGGAAGGCTTCATCTTCCTTGAAAATGGGACCATTCTACAGCAAGGACTATCTACATAGACAGGACAGACTGCACTTAAATAAAAGGGAACCAATCTACTCGGACAAAGGATCCTTGAGGAGGTTCAGAAGCATTTAAACTAGAAAGAAAGGGGGAGAAAACAGAAAAACAGAAGGGAGACTACAGTGCTCCCTCGCTATAATGCGGGTCTCAGGGGACACACAATATGGTTCTGAATAGATCTCATTCCAGGAGACCTAACATTTTTTTGAAATAATAAATGGTTGGATGCAGAGTGCACGGACAGCTCTGGTTAAATAACTGAACCTGATACAAAAGAGCTAGATATCCACAGGGACTACTGCACAGCTCCCTGAGACACTACACTTTGACCACCATAAGCCTTTAGATAAAGCCACTGTATATGTCTCAGAGGATTGCAGATGTTACCTGCTGCTGCCAGAAGAAAAGAAGGCACAGCTGTAGAATAGCTCACCCAGAGGATACAAAGCAAAACAACCTGTTGTTAAATCTCTTATTCTCTGCCCAAACTGACTAGAAACATAAAAGAGAGAGTGAGTATGTAAACCTACATATTTACAACAACAATGCAAGGTGCTATTCACACTGTAGATGTCGGACACCCACAAACAATAACAAATACAAAGTGGATGGATTAGGTTGCGAGGATGCCATTATATCAAACAACTGACAATCTCTGGCCTTTATTTGGTAACTTAAGGCTAAATGGCCTGGCAGTGCCCAGCAGGATCAACCATCTAGGGCAGCAGTGTGGAGTAGTGGTTAGGGCTCTAGACTCTTGACCGGAGGGTTGTGGGTTTGATACCAGGTGGGGAACACTGCTGCTGTACCCTTGAGCAAGGTACTTTACCTAGATTGCTCCAGTAAAAACCCAACTGTATAAATGGGTAATTGTATATTAAAAATAATGTGATATCTTGTAACAATTGTAAGTCGCCCTGGATAAGGGCGTCGGCTAAGAAATAAATAATAATAATAATAATCTGAAACTCAACAGGCTTGCTATCTGCCCATAAGGACCAACTTACCTTCCTTTTTTTTTTTTTAAACAGGTTACTTTTTCTTATCAATATTTATTTTTAAGTTTAATCATGCAGTGTTTCATTTATTTATATATTTCTTCAGGCTAAAGAACAACAACATCAGTTAGGCAATTTAGAAAAAGTAGACTGATAGTCCACTGTGAGATTTTGCACCTGCTGTACAACTATAGGCTACAGGATTCATCTAAAATAAGAAACTTCAGAACTTTCATCCACCAATCAGGAAGCTCCATTCCAGGGCACTACCCTGGTCTGCTTTAAAAAGAACATCTAAATATTGAAAATGTACACACATTACAAAATGTATGGATACATTGCAAACAAATTGCAAACCTTTTTTTCTATGAAACCAAGATTTCTTCCCAAAGGGCTATTAGACTTCCCAAACCAATTTCTAGTCACTGGTTCTCAAGATACAAGCTCAAAAGTGTGAGATACATCTTCTCGCAGACTTTTTAATGTGGTCTCTGCTCTGTCTTTGGCATGGTCCAATTTAGCAAAGAACCTGAGCGCCTGTGAATTTTGTTTTGAACATACAAATCATTTATTCTAGAAATACTTACACCATATTCTTCCTGAAAAACATAATATAACTGTAAAAAACACTTTTCCAGTTTATGCCACTAGACAATCAACACAGGTTATAAATAACTAGGTGCAGCTGTTCATGAAATAAGCATTTCTCTTATTTTGTAACAGTTATTTTGTTGAATTTAAAAATCTGTATTGAATCTGTTAGGCCCATCAAATTGGGCTTTTGGTGAAGAACTGCAACAGTGACCTGCTGTAATGCTTCTGCGGCCAATTTGCAGTAGAGCTTAGGAAGAGGGTTAAGGACATTCTGCTCTTGCAATTACAAAGCCATTTGGAGTTAGATGTGTCAGGCAGTAGCTCGATCCAAAAGAACATTAGTGTGTTGATTTAATTATTATTATTATTATTATATCACCCTTCATGTAAATGTGCTTTATTTTGCTCTTATCAGCCCCTATTTTACTGCATTTAATCCTGTACTTCAGAATACTGTAATCTGCCAAGTTTTTAACCTGTAGTACTTTGTATTTAATCACATCCTGATGTAACTATCACTATTTAATCATATCCTGATGTAACTATCACTATTACCTGCTGTATTATTGAATTGTGGTTTGTCAAACTTGTACTTTACTTGAACAAAAGTTATTGTATTTCTTGCTCTTATTGTATTACTTGTATTGTAACGCTTGAAATGTTTTTGCCTACGATTGTAAGTCGCCCTGGATAAGGGCGTCTGCAAAGAAATAAATAATAATTATTATTATTATTATTATTATTATTATTATTATTATTATTATTATTATTATTATTATTAACCAAAATGCTATTAATCCTATCGACTGTGTGCCACTAATCATGTTTAATTTACACATCACAGCCCACCAGAAGTGGTAAGTAACATCCTGTATTTTCTAATCATTTGTTAATTTTTTCAAATTCCTTCCCACCCACCTCGTCTTCATATTCCTGTGTTTTTTATATGTACATCGAGCGAAGCTGACAATCAGTGAGTGCAATAAATTGCGTTAGAAATGGATAGATTAATTTTATCTACAAAACATTCAGAATGTGAAAAAAATAAACAAGTTTAAACAAAAGAAACAGGAACTTTTCCATCATCAACTTTCAATGCGTAAAATTACAACATTCCTTGCTGACCTGGTAGTGAAGACTCAAGCCCAGGAATCTCTAAGTTAGGCATGTTATATACATACTTTACTTACATGTACTTGTAAAGTGTAAAGCGCTTTGTGATGGTGGTCCACTATGAAAGGCGCTATATAAAATAATGATTGATTGATTGATTGATAAACACATACAAATTTGTTTCAAAATGCTGTTGTAGATCTACAGTACAATACAAATGACACAGAAACTGTAAGACTGCAATGTTCTCCCTTGTTCTTGTGTATATTGCTGCCATTAAGAGATATCAACTACTGAACTGTACAGAATACTGAACTGAGTAAGATTCTGTTATGAATATCTTAATGAAAATTGGATAAGTGGTACATGTATTTAATCTGTAAATATCACATACAGATGGGCAAATGTTCGGACAGACTGGCACCCCCATATATTCAAATAATCTATTACTCTAAATAGCATATGCTAAATAATGTTAATGCCAAGTTTCATCAGAATTGACAAGCGCTTTTCCATTTTTACCACTTATGGAAAAATGTAAAGTGACATTCGCCAGTATGTACGACCGCCTCCTTGTCAACCCCTCTGGGGATGAAGCAGGTTTACAGTGGAGGATGGACAGGTCACCTTCCATACTGTCAACCCTTTGGTCAGTTACCTGCTGGAACAGCTGTGGCAACCTAACAGTAAGGCATATTTATAAAATAAATAAATACATTACAATGCAGCCGTTGACTGAGGCTGGTAATGACATTCATGTACATTCATGTATTGAAAATTGTTGGCTTCCACAAATACTGCCTTTTCAAGCCCTCAGAACAGTGAGAGTGAATAAAGGCAAAATAAACATAGGGCACAAAAATGACAACCACTTTAAACTTACAGTGTCAAACTGTGTCATTGTAGCAGAAAACGACAAAGCAGCATAGCTTAATATTTCTCTTAAATTGTTTTTTTACCCCCTCCCCCTTTCCCTTCAGGAAAGCATTTGGTGTAATGTAATGATATAATGAGTGATGCTGTAAGAACTGCAGCTTCACCAAGGATGACTACCTTTCTGAGGCTTCTCATTTGATACATATTCTGTTTATCCAGTGTGTATCCAGTAGTTAAAATGATTAATTGAATCCATTTAGTGTTAGTCACACTAGCTTCATCCATGAAATAAATGTTTTTAGTTATTTATACATAGCCCTATAGAAAGGCAGAAGAAAAGAAAAAAAATCTAAAATTAGCTGTTCAATAAATCATAACTGAAAGCATGAATCATACACACTTCATAAACCATTCCATTTTTTTCAAATTTAATTTCAAATGTAATTTCACTCCTCCTTCCAGTCAAAGTGTACAGGTGATCATTTTAATTAAACAAATGCAAGCTCACTTAAAGGCTTCTTTCTTCCAACTGGTAAACTATAAATCACCAGATTTCAGCTTACCTTTGTGCATTCCATTGAGCGTCATCCAGTGCTTGACTTCCCTTACATTACATTGGTTATTAAATTAAAAAAAGGCTGAGTGGTTCAATGATTTGGAAAAAAACGGATATATTTCATTTCTTCCTCGGATTAGTTGTGATAAATGTCTTTTTGGACCAACAGCTCTGAAGAAGCCGGCTGAAAGTGCTTCACATCCCCAGAACGTCATCGCAATGGGAAATAGGAATATTCAATGCAAATGTTATACTTATAAGTCAACAGTATATATTTGAGTCTGTCCACATGAAAAAGTGTTGAGTTATCCAGTAATCTCAAATTGATACTTATTCAATGTAGCAAATTTTACCTTTCATCTCAGAACAGTCTCTGCAGAGTATGACCTAGATGCACTTAGCTCACTGTAGCTGCCTGTTATTAAGTTTGTGTTTTTTTTTACCAGTAAAGCCCAGATGGATCAAACAGCAAAGATCAATGATTGTTGTGTACTGCATGTTGTCTAGAGTCAGACACTGCAATCTACCTGCTCTGTCAGTGAAACAGAAGACTTCCCTCTCCAGCAGAACCACTCCAGAAACGTTAAAAAGCATCTTATTTTGCACAACTAAGCCGTTGACTATCAAGATCTCTTGAAGTTGTTGTAAAGCTGCTTGGTGGGGAGTATGAACTGCCTTCCCTGTGGATAGGTCCTGAACTTTATATCTCCCAAGGAACAGGTTGCTATGAAACATACAACATCTAACAGCCATATTCCAGAGCAGGGAGCACCTTGAACATAAAAGTCAAATAAAAAATAACAACTCTTCCCAGAAGTGCAGTGACCTTTGAATGGATGAACATCACAAGGTAGTCATTTTTTTCTTTTTATTATTTAACTTATAATTACCCTAAGGGAAGCTACTGGCAGCTAAGGGCTTGAACTATAACTACTGTATAGCTATAGAAAAAAAAAGGTTTTGCTTGTGTAGCTTCAGCAGCATGGAATGCACAGCCCTTACTCATCAAGAACTCAAAAGAGAATAGGAAGCATCTCTGCATATAACAAACTGAAGTATAACATTAGTAAGACCTCACCTAGAATATTGTGTTCAGTTCTGGTCACCTCGCTACAAAAAGGATATTGCTCCTCTAGAAAGCGTGCAAAGAAGAGCAACCAGAATTATCCCGGGTTTAAAATGCGTGTTGTATGCAGACAGACTAAAAGAATTGAATCTATTCAGTCTTGAACAAAGAAGACTACGCAGTGATTTGATTCAAGCATTCAAAATCCTAAAAGGTATAGACAATGTTGACCCAGGGAACTTTTTTGACCTGAAAAAAGAAACAAGGACCAGGGGTCACAAATGGAGATTAGATAAAGGGGCATTCAGAACAGAAAATAGGAGGCACTTTTTTACACAGAGAATTGTGAGGGTATGGAACCAACTCCCCAGTAATGTTGTTGAAGCTGACACCCTGGGATCCTTCAAGAAGCTGCTTGATGAGATTCTGGGATCAATAAGCCACTAACAACCAAACGAGCAAGATGGGCTGAATGGCCTCTTCTCGTTTGTAAACCTTCTTATGTTCTTATGTTCTAATACTTCAGCACAAGAAAAGAGGGAGCAGTGATAAAATTGCTACTGCTACATAGAGGAAATCTGATTGTTTAAACCTTTGTCTAAGACAACCCAATAACTTTAAGCACTAGTACAATCAAAATAAGAGTTAAAAACTTAGGTACCATAGTTGATTTGATTAACCTATACCCCATTGGGATAAGACACAGGTGGATTTTTGAGTATTTTACAGCACTGGGGAATCACCCTGGATTGCATCCATCATGGTCACTCTGGGAATATCCCCCCAAAAAGTGGCTGATGCAATCCAGGGTGATTCCCTCAAACTGTACAATTCTCAATTAAAAATCCTGGCAGGGTAGGGGGTCCCCGAGTGGCTCATTCAGTTAAAGCGCTGCCGCTGGGAACGCAGGATGCGTCATTCAGCTTGAACGATGCCAGTTCACCTCCAGGCTGTGCAAAGAGGCCGAACTTTGCTGGGGACTCTGAAGGGGGTGTCATATTGAGATTGGAAGACGCTCACACACAATTCCTGGCAGGTTGAACAAATCCACCCCTAAGTCCAGTGTAGTATTTAGGATAACGATAGGTTGCGGATGCAACCCCGGTTCCCTGAAAGAGAAAATAACCATCAATGGGATATTGCCGTCAGGCAGTAAGGATTGGCTGAGCTTTATAGCAAAGCTGCCGATAGGCCTCCGCGCGAGCTGCCGTGTAAGCCCGCCCCCCTGGGAGCTTACTACACGCAGTGCGCGGAGACTCTCTTCCTCTTTTGCTCTTCAGGCCATGAAGGTTTCCAGAGCGACCTCGCGGCTTGATGGTTATTTTCTCTTTCAGGGAACCGGGGTTGCATCCGCAACCTATCGTTCCCTTTCAAGTCGAAAGTAACCATCAAGGTATGGGAACAGTGTACCCAAGCCGTCGCGAGGGAGGATTCTCGGCAGTAGGACAGACTTACGTCATAACGCAACTGCGTAGGCAGTACATCTACGCATATGCGGAGCTGCGCCTCAGCGTCTATGCTCGCAATGACACCTGTCCTAAGGTGGAATAGTCAACACCATCTTATCAACCACTCTATATGTCCGCATCCTGAGGCGTCATAGAGTGTAGCACAGATGCTCCAAATAGTGGAGCAGAGGAATCCAGCACGTTCAACCGGTAAAACCTCATGAAAGTATGCGGTGTAGCCCAACTGGCTGCTGCGCAAATGTCAGACACCGGCACCCCTCTAAAGAGGGCCCAGGATGTCGCCATACCCCTAGTGAAATGCGCCTTCAACTGCCCTGGTGGCGGAAGGCCTGCAGATTCATAAGCTAACTTAATAGCATCCACTATCCAATGGGAAAGGCGTTGTTTAGACAACGGCTGACCCAAAGTCCTAGAACCATGGCATATGAACAATTGTTTCGTTTGCCTCACAGTCGTTGTACGGTCAATATAACACCTCAATGCCCGCATGGGGCAGAGCATGTGTAACCGTTCTTCCTCTGGGGAAGAAAAAGGAGGAGGATGGAACGCCATCAACTCGACTGATTGGTTCATATGAAACAGGGATATGACCTTGGGTAAAAAGGCCGGGTTAGGGCGCATGGAGACCTTGGAACCGTCTCCTGCGAAACAAGTACATGACGAATGCACTGAAAGCGCATGTAACTCGCTCACGCATTTGGCTGATACCACAGACAGCAAAAACGCAGTTTTTATAGACACGAGCTTCATATCCATGCTGTGGAGAGGCTCGAACGGTGCCTTGGTAAGGGCTTATAGCACCACGTCAAGGCTCCATAACGGTAAACTGGTCGTTCTCGGAGGCCGCAATCGTCTTGCACCCTTCAGGAACTGCGATGCCAGAAAATGGTAACCTGGTGATAAACCGTCAATGCGTACATGGCAAGCCGATATGGCGGCTAAGTACACTTTAAGTGTAGAGGGAGATTTCCCTTCATCTAACAGTTTCTGTAGAAACTGTAATATCACTGCCATCGGGCAGGATATTGGGTCATGGCCCTCTGCCAGACACCAATTTTGAAACAACTGCCATTTGTACGTGTATTGCGACCTACTAGAGGGTGCTCTGGCGCTCTGAATGGTCGAAATCACCGCCGTAGAAAGCCCTAGTGCTGACAGGCACTCCCGCTCAGGGGCCAAGCCCATAGCTGCATGAGCTTGGGGTTCGGGTGCCATAGCCCTCCTTGGGCTTGGGACAACAGGTCCGCTCGCAGAGGGAGCTCCCTCGGGCGACCGTGCAACAACTGCACCAGACTCGGGAACCATATTCTCTGAGGCCACCGAGGAGCGATCAGAATCACTGTCGCTTGCTCTACCTTGACCTTCTCCAAGAAGGCGGGAGGCATCGGAATCGGTGGAAATGCATATAGGAGCCCTGGCGGCCATTCGTGAGCCAGTGCATCGACTCCTAGGGGGCTGTCGAGGTCCTTCACCGAGAACCATAGGGGGCAGTGCGTGGTCTCTCGCGAAGCGAAGAGATCTACTTGCGCTGTGCCAAACCATTCCCAGATGCGCTCTACCACCTGAGGGTGAAGACGCCATTCGCCTGCAAGCGGGCCTCCTCTGGATAGGAGATCCGCTGTGTAATTGACTCTGCCCGGTAGGTGAACCGCACGCAGAGAGGTTAAACGCGGTTATGCCCATAGCAACATCTGTGCTACCATCTGGTGATGACCGGGGGGACCGCAAGCCGCCCTGGCAGTTGATGTACGACACAACTGTGGTGTTGTCTGACCACACTAACACATGCTTGCCTAGAAGCACTGGCAAGAAGTGCCGAAGGGCGAGGTCCACCGCTCTGAGTTCCAGAGCACTGATGTGGGCCAACTTCCAGGGTCCTGACCACACTCCGCGAGTCCCCGACCCGTTCCAGACTGCTCCCCAACCCTGGTTGGAAGCGTCGGTCGTAAGATGGGACCCAAGCGTACGCCCTGGCGGATGTTCGACGGAACTTTCCACCAGCGCACTGCTTCCCAGCAGGTTCGGGATACCCTCAACCTGCGGTCTTTGTCTCTCCGCGGATGCAACGCGAAGGCATTGAACCAGGCCTGCAGAGGTCTCTGGTGTAGTAAGCCCAAAGGAAGGGCTTGCGAGGCGGCAGCCATCAACCCCAGCATGCGCTGACACAGCTCCATGCTGACTGTTTCTCTCAACCTGAATAGGGAGAGACAACGCTCCAGCGAGGCAACCCTTTGTGTCGACAGGGTCGCTTCCATGGACACTGAGTCCAGATGCAGACCCAAGAATTTGGTCTGTTGGCTCGGCACGAGGCGGCTCTTTTCTGAATTGACCTTCAGACCTAGCCGCTGAAGATGGTCTGTAACCATCTGTGACAAAGAGAGAGTGAACTCTTGTTTTAGATCTTCCTCCCGACCGGTGAGGACGCGGGGGAGGAGGAGCAGGCGGAGCCGCGGTGCGCAATGTCACAGACCCAGTCGGGAAGCGCGGTGGCAATCACGCATTGGCTGACGGCGGTTGCCCTCGCTGACCAATGGGGACGGGACGGGGCGTACAAAAGGGGGCGTGGCCCAGGGTTCTGTTCCTTCCTGCAAGGTACTGTGTGAGAGAGACGGAGAGAGAGACGATAACGAAAAAAAGGATACAAACAAACAGGGGAAGGCAAGCAAAGAGAAGGGGTGTGTGGCGCGTGTATCGCTAATAACTGTGTTGTGTTTTTACTTTTGTCTGCCAGAGCACTAACGGGACGCTCCGGAGTAAAAAGGAGGAGCGCAAACCCGGAAGTGCCGGACTGGTGACGCCCCGTTTTCCCGTTGAGGATTTGGGAGAGACGGACTATTATTTTGTTGGGGTTTTTTTGGATTGTGCACGTTTTTGCTGGTTCCTTTCTTTGTTACTTTATTTTTGTGGTTGCCAGGTTACACATTGTTGTGTATCCTGGCTCCATTATTATTTTGTGGTGGCCAAAATAAAGCTGCGTGTTTTGCACACAGAAAATCGGGACTGGTCTGGTTTATTTCCCATCACCCACACAGCTATCCTGTCACACCATCACTGTGTGCTGTGCCAACTGCTCCTTTGACTGCACGCAGACGAGCCAGTCATCCAGATAGTTCAGCAGTCGGACGTCTTGAGCCCGCAAGGGAGCTAAAATGGCATTCATACATTTGGAAAAGGTTCGAGGAGCTAGTGACAGACCGAATGGGAGGACACAAAACTCGTACACCCTGCTCTGGAATGCGAAACGCAGATACTTCCTGTGACCCGGGCAGATGGGAACGTGAAAGTACGCATCTGTCAGGTCCACGGTGGCGAACCAATCGCCGTGTCGGACTGACTGGGTGATGTGTCTGTGCGTAAGCATCCTGAACGATAACCGCCGTAGGTATTTGTTCAGTACTCACAGATCTAAAATAGGGCGGAACCCGCCATCTTTTTTGGGCACTAGGAAGTATTTGGAATAGAACCCCTGGTCGATCAGAGCAGGGTCTACTTGTTGAATGGCACGCTTCCTGAGCAATGCCTGTATTTCCACATTCAGAGCTGAGGACTGAACCGAGTCCTTCACTGCAGTTACGACCACCCCCCTGAAGGGGGGAGGCTTTAACCGGAACTGAAGAGTGTACCCAGTGGATATAGTTTTGCGCACCCAGATGTCGTTGGTGCATTGTTGTCAGAACTGGAGCTGTGGAACAGTGTAAGGGTGGGCTAACAGCTGCCTGGATGCCTCAGGGCTGCTTTGGCTGTGCTCGCTCACGAGGGGCCTGGCCAGAGCCACGAGGACGTGACCTGCCACCTCCTCTAGGGCGCCATTCTACACGTCGCGGTTTTGCATACCCAGGCTGGCCGCGCGCTGATGGACCTACGGGGGAGGTCCTACTACCCCGTGGTTGCGCCTGCTGCTGTGACGGTGTCTTACGCCATGGCTGTTCCTGAGGCCGCTTTGATTGGAACTGTTTATTTGGCCACATCTTAGCCATTTGCTGCGACGTCTCCCGCGCCTTGACGGAGCGTTGCAACATCTCCTCCACCGCCGGACCAAATGTGTGTCCGGGTGTAATTGGAGCATCCAGCAAAGGGGCCTTGTCAGGCTCCTGCACTCTCGCCTGCGAGAGCCAGAGCTGTCTTCTGGCCAGCGCGTTGAGCTGGGCTAGCTTCACCAGCAGCTGACTGACTGTGCCTAGCTCGCTTCTGAGGGCCGCAGAAGGGCACTCAGGTAGGTCTCGAAGGAGTGTCACCTGGTAAACTGTCAGTAGACTGGCTATGTTAGACAGTCTGACTGCCTCCGTGGCCGCAGAGTACCCTTTTTTCAGGTGTATCTCTGTGGTCCTGCACTGCTTATTGGGGCAAGCTGGGTCTTTAGTAAGCCCAGATAGTGTCGACGTCTTCACTAACGCGGCGAACGCAGCATCCACCGGTGGAAAGGACGCTAAACCGGCCTCACTAGCCCCCTGCATAGTAAAGGCCGAAGCCTTGCGAGACGTCGCAGGAGCAGAAGCTGGAGCCCCCCAAGTAGACTGCACCTCTTTAACAAAGTCAGAGAATGCCGGAAGCATCCTGGACTGATGGGACTGGGCTGAAGGCGACTCAAACAGAGATCGCCGGGGAAGCTCTGTCCTAGGCCAATCGATGCCCAAGTGGCGGGTTGCTCTCTCCACCACAGACCACATAGGGTCGTCAGTATCCATCACCTCGGACTCAGCGACCTGATCCGAGTGCTGGGAGGCTACCTCAGCCTCTATACTGTCCCCTTCCAGGATGTCAGATGCATCCCTGGAAATGGCATCGATATCCCAGTCCTTTTGAGGTTGCAGTGGAAGAGAAACGGCCAATGGAGGTTGTGGAGGAGCCACTGGCTGGCTGGCGACGGGCCCAGTGAGTTGTTCTGGGGCTCGAGGCACTGCATTAGCTAGCGACATGAGAATAGACTGCTGCCCCATCATAACCTCCATGAACTGAGACATCTTGGAGGTTAACTCTACCACCCCGACATGTCTCTGCATCGCCTGTCTCGACGAGGGGAACGAGAGCGTCCTCCAAGTCGAGGCGATCTGGAGGGCGACCTAGACTCCCGACGAGGGCATACCCTAGAAGGGGAGGGGCTGCGAGCCCTAGCGCGTCTGGTGGGGGACCTCTGACCAGCTGTAATCTGGGAGGCCGGGCTCGTGGATAGCTGCAGTCGCCGTAGACGACGGCGGGGCTGAAATGGTATGGGAAGATCCCAAGGAGGGAGAGTGCCCACCCACTGATTTCTTAGCCCTTTGCCGAAGGGCGTGTGTCTGAAAGCCAGCACAAAGGTGGCAAAAAGCCCTATCCGCCAGCGCGGATGCGGCGTGTTCTGGCCCAAGACATGCCATGCACTCATCGTGTGGGTCACTGGCAGGCAGCTTTGCCTGACAAGACGTGCAACGATGGAAGCCCGACATCTCCGTCGAGCACGGCACAGCAAACATCGAAGGTGCGTTGAGCACCGAGCGTCGAGAGCCGAAGCGCCGAGCGTCTAGTGTCGAAGTGCCGAGCGTCGAGCATCTAGCGTCGAAGCGCCGAGCGTCGAGCGTGTAGCGTCGAGGCGCAGAGTGTTGAGCGTGTAGCGTCGAAGCGCCGAGCGTTGAGCATCGACGCGTCGAGCGTGTGCATCGGCGAGCGTCGAAGCGCCGAGAGTCGAGGTGCGTGCGTCGAGCGTCGAGGCGTCAAGCGCCGACGCACCGAGGGTCGAGCACCGAGTCCCAAGCGCGGAAGCGCTGCACCAAACGCCGAAGCACTGCACCAAGCGCCGAAGCGCTGACACCACGCAGAGCGAGTACCGAGCGTCGAGACACTAGCACGCCTAAGCGTCAGCTGACCCGCAGAGCGGAGACGCTAGTGCTGGTACAGTATCTTATTTGGTGAATACTTACCTTGGTGCTTAAGGGAGTATGTTCTTGGTGGTCGTCTTCTTAATGGTGAAAAGGGATCTTTTTTTTATTTTATTTTTTTTGGGACGCTGCAGCAAGTGCTTAGTGTACTGTATGAGTGACTGTAGGGCAAACTGTACAGCTACCACGCAGTGGGGAACACACAGCAGTGGCAGATTTATAGAGGGCTGCAGAGCAGACTCCACACACACGCAGTCTAGCCAGGCAAGACCGAGGCTGCAATACACGCGTGGCCAAAGCCAACGACGCGCATCCAAATAAAATATATATATATAACAAATATATAATATATATACAAAACCCAAAAAACACACAATTAAATATTAGAATAATATAATAATAAAGAGAAGACGAAGACCACGAGGCTAAACAAAAGCGCGATGCCGAAGCAAAGCGTGAAGGGATATATAAAGTAATATATAAAAAATATATATACAATTATATAACCAAATTTACCAACAATAAATGCAACTGAAATAAACTCGGAGAAGGGGCAAAAACCAGCTTCTCAAGCCTAAGCTCAATGAGTACAGTCAGTTACAAGCTCTAGTACCTACCGCTACCGATGCTGAAGACAAAAGAGGAAGGACCTTCATTCAACATCTAAAAGTAAGTCATAATGGCAAACATGGCGGGAAATCATGATAACCATCAAATGATGCAAAGGGTTAAAAAGTGAAATCATCTGCCACATGTTAATTCCTTCCTCGATTAGCTCCTGCTTCAAGCGAAGCCCTTCATTCATACTTCTTATCTTATTTTCTACTTCAGCTCTTTCTTTCTGACCCAGATTTCTAGAAGACACAATCTGTCATTACTGTTCTGTACAAGAAATTGCAGACAATCTGTCACTTTGCGGGGAGGTTGCATTTCATTTAGAACCCATCTCAGAAAGGCAGCAGAAAAAAGAAACAAAAAAGGATGATTCTAAACACAGGAGATTTGTATTGCAATAGTACAATTACAATTACGCAAGTGTGCCAAGGTTCAGCTACAGTTACAAGGACATTGTAATTGAAACTCATTACAATTGTATCTGACCCCAGGTCTGGTGTATAGTGAGAAGTTAGTTCAAAAATATGTTGCTAAAATGGTCCGCTACAACTTAATTTAAAAACATTTAATTTAATAAAGCATAATAGTATTATTCCAATGCGAGTAATAAGCTACATACAAGATATCCACTGTATGTATTCAATTATATAGAGAGAATTGCAAATTGGGAATAATTATAATGTAATTCTGTTATCGGATTGAAAAGCGACCTCTAGTGGAAAGCATTAGTATTTCAAATATTTATATTGCCCAGGTCAGCAAATCCTGTTTCAAATGTTCTTAAAGGGTTTCAGCAATTCCCTTTTGTGCTGTGCATCTTAAAACAGAGAATGTACCTGAACACTGTATTTAAAGCAAAACTAAAGATGTCCTTCATGGACCTTATTAGTAGAAAACAGCACGAACTGTCATTAAGGGCCTTGCACAAACATTTATCAGCATGACACTAAATTAGGAGAAGTAATTAATCCATGTAATCAATCTATTAAAGTCTCCCCTGTTTTTGTGTTATATTTAAATCTAGTTTCAAACTAGTAGTTTTACCGTCACTTACCTGCATGTGTTTAAGCAGTGCATTCTACTGTTATATTCATCTGAGGAGTCACAGCAGTTGCAATCAAAAAAACATTATCAGAACTATTGCTGTTGAGGTAGGCTCCCCAGCATTTTACTCACAAAGTAACAATTACAAAGAAAAACAAAACAAAACAAAAAAAAAACTGTGTCTCAATACAAGGGTTGGGCACAAAATTGAGCAGCCAGGGGTGGTACTTATTTGGTGTGATTGAAAGGTGTGAATGTTGTTCTGGAGGGATACATGATCATTCCCCAGTAATTATTACTACATAATAATTACAGGGAAGGCCAGTCGAGTCTCCAGAATAACCCACAAGTCATTAATAGGGCACTTGTTTCTGGATATGGATTTAGTAAAGGGTCTGAACCATTTCTGTAGTACAAATTAAAAGAATAAATGGAAACCAAAAAGTAAAATGAAGACCATATGACTGTCACATTAAGTCTGATGTCAAAGTAAATGCCATCGTTAGTTTTTTCCAGAGGAGTTTCTGTAACTTGCTGTTACAGAAACGCTGCTGTGTGAAGAGCCCGACTGTATGTCTATACTGTGAAAGGTACGGTGCAAAAGTTAAACCTGTGTTTGGTTTACGCGTGTTTGTTTAAAAGCGTTGGTATGTTTTGTATGTCAGGTAAACAGCTTAGCTGTCCTGCATGTTAGTCAGGGACCTGCCAAAGTGTTTAGTTAGTGCTCATTAGAGCTAGGCGTTTATTTTGTTTTTGTTTTGTGTTTATTAAAAATAGTGCATCTGCGCCCCGGTTCAAATCCCACCTCAGCCACTAACTCATTGTGTGACCCTGAGCAAATCACTTAACCTCCTTGTGCTCCGTCTTTCGGGTGAGACGTAATTGTAAGTGACCCTACAGCTGATGCATAGTTCACACATCCTAGTCTCTGTAAGTCGCCTTGGATAAAGGCATCTGCTAAATAAACAAATAATAATAATAATAAAAGAAATTCCATTTCTGTGTCCTGGGTCGGCTTTTAAAGGGGCAACGAACCGTGAGTGGTGCAAGTTGTTTTACATTAAAAATGCAAAGACTTTATGAGATACAAGCTGTTGAATAAACGGCAGCAGCTAATTTGTAAGCACATATACTGTATACACACCCTGGATGAGGTTTACATAAAGCAGGCCTCTGTGCTAAATATTGCACATGTATCATTATTTTTTGTTCAACATCTGAAAGTGTATAAGAATATGATTTAACCGTTAATTAGATATAAGCAGCAAAGTACAGCAACAATACTAACAACACTTTATTGTAACTAGTATAGGAACTGCTGGAATAAAAATCCCTGTATTAAGCTGTCACAGTGGCATAACTGCAGAGTTGTCAAGAGCCATCCAAGGGAGACTGTCAGGATTCATGACAGTGTGTTATCAAAAGTTGTCATTCTGCATGCTACCTGATGATGTTAAAAGATGTATACAACAGGAAAAGGTTCAAACAGAATACTTCCTACTGCTGCACTTAATGGTTGACTGCCCTTTGTTTCATGCAGGACTTGAAATGAATTTAGAAAACAAAAAACACAGTTTATAAAGTAAATGACTTCTACATTTAGCTACAGTATTCGTTATGTTACATTACATAAGGTGGTACTGTGTCTTTATGCTAATGCCATACTGACAGATCTCCTTGTATAAACTGACTGACAGTTACAGGACTTTGTAACAGGGTTCTACTCAAACATGTTTTGTAGCACTAACATAAATGAATATGTTCGTGTACAATATGATTCTCAATCCACATGGACAAATTATGGTTGTGGTTTACAGTACAGCTCCCATACAACAAGTAACATCATCTATTTCCAAGAAGGATCCTTTTAAACAGAGATTAAGGTTCGTCGCTGGGAAACTATGAGATAGTAAGAGTGCATTCAAATTGGCAATTTGTGTTGTAATAATGCACTACAGGTACTGCTGAAGTAATGTGATGAGATTAAAAAACTACTTGCCTGAGATTTTATTTTATTTTTTATAGTGGCCCGTCTCAACCTGTATTTTAAGCCAATGAATCACAAGACAGCATACAGGCAACTTTTAAAACAACATCCTCATGTAGTTTTGATTGAAAATGTTGTATTCAACAAGTTGATAGAATCACATTGTAATGTAGGCTACGATTCAGGAAGCCAAAACCTGCCAACGTAAAAAGTGCTGTACAGTTTTCTAACAAATGGAAATCAGCAACATCCAATTAAGTTTCTGTCATGGCAAAAAGAACACAACAGCAGGAAATAAAGTTTGTTCTCACCACAAATTCCATCATTGACTCGTGAGGACGGGATGTAATGTGGTCGGAAACCAAGGTTACTGCAATAGAATTGTCCATTGGAGCAGGCAGCTGTTCCTGTCAAGTGTTAAAACAAAGGAGAAAACATGAAGTATTATGAGCTTCCTAAAGAAAAAATATACCAGGACGAGCGGTTTAAACCACTATAAAGCTATATAATGGATCTGTACATATTATCAATTAAAGTAATAATAATAATAATAATAATAATAATAATAATAATAATAATAATAATAATAATAATAACAACAACAAGCAAGGAACAAAATATCTTCTTCCCAACTCAGTGATAATGCTTATAATGCTAATAATGTGGAGGATTAAATGCAGCCAGATAGTATCAACTAAGCTCAACCTAGAGCCTTTGTTTTGGCAAGGTCTGCATACGTCCAGTAGAATTCCAAGCAGCTGTTTAATAACACAGATTTTAATACAGAACTAATTAAAAATAATTTGACATAAATATAAACAAGTGTACAATAGTCACAGCACTCATAAGCTGCACATTGACCTTTTTTTAGCAGCAGATAATAAACCTGAAGTAATCTTTGTTCAGTACCAGAACTCCCACATGGTGGTAGTAGTGTCACAATATCGACCGATTTTACAGCTAAGAATACACATGACAACAATTAAACACAAGCTACTCATGTGTGCACTTACACCTGTAAGAATTTGAGCTCTAATGGGTTAGCTGAAATATTTTGCAAGTACTTTACCATTGATGAGATGTAAAAATACACAGCTATATTATATTAGATCAAACAGAACAGTAAAGAAAAAGACAATGTCCCTTTGCATCTAAAGAGATTACGTGAGTTCATGTTGATCTAGTTCATCTTAACTGTTGAAAATATTTGTTTTATTAAACTTAAATAGAACTGTATATTTTGTTAAATGTGGTTTTATCCTTCCATGAGACAGTGTGTAATTGATATATAACTGAGATACATTTAGCATATCTTATAAGAGAAGCACATTAGTCTGTGTACATTAGTCTACTAAGAGCACACATTGTGTAGAGAATAGTTCAAAACTCACACCCTATTTACACAGTCTAACTGTAATCAGACAACGCATCTGAGTAACATGCATTTACACTATAGCACTGCAAATCTACATATTCAGAAACAAGCATGCAAAAAACCAAAAGCTGCAGGGGGGGGGGGGGGGGGCAGGGGGTGTAAGAAAGAGGATTTTAAAGCTTCAGGGAGTCAGCAGTCCCGGGTCAGAATTGACTTTGCAACATGCAAGAAAATGGGATACAGTTGTAAACTTATCCATCATACATGACAGGCATCTCCAGAAAGCTACTGTGTCCTCTTTATCTCTTATCTCAGACCTGCTGTTTCTTCAATTCCAAAGCTAACTTGGTACTTCCAGAAAGACAGGGGAGAAGCAGTATCATATCTTGTTTCTGGTGTTTACCCAGACCAAGGCAAATTAAAGCCTAATGAAGAAGGGCACAAACCTGTGCTTGAAGACCATTTTATAAAACAATTACATGCTGGTTGCCTAGTAATTTCCTTAAAACCTACAAGGTGGGAGTAGGAACAAACTGTTGACACAGTGAGAAATCTTTACCCAGGTGCAGCTTGCCCCACAGAAGGTGCAAAAGGCCCTGTTCACCTGGGCAACTGTACTAACAGTCTGTAGAAGATTTCTCCTCAACTATTGTCTAGTGTTTGAAAGATACAAGTTGTCCCTGAAAAGCCTTTGGTTTCCAATTTCTTTCTTAAACATCAAATTATTATAAGCTATGAATAAAACATCCAGCTATAGAGCAACAAGCTTTTATCAGGGCCCAATTTTGAAATTGTTTGGTCCCCATTTTTTTCTGAGACAAAAAAAAAAAAAAAAAACAATATTGTAAGACCAGAAAAAAAAACGAATTAGTTATTATTTTAAACCGATAAAATTGGGGCAAACGTTGCAAATGTGTACTTTGTACGTTTCAAAATCAAACCCACAATCTACACGATTCTTTTTTTTTTTTCAAATGTTTTGTAACTCATGTATTCCTGTCACATGACACTGTGGGGACTCTTCAGCATCTCTCTTTTTTTAAAGAAAAACATAAAAAAGCCAGACTGGAATTTGCTAAAATGCATATTGACAAGCCACAATCCTTCTGGGAGAATGTCATTTGGACAGATGAGTCAAAACTGGAGCTTTTTGGCAAGTCACATCAGCTCTATGTTCACAGACGAAAAAATGAAGCTTTCAAAGAAAAGAACACCATACCTACAGTGAAACATGGAGGAGGCTCGGTTATGTTTTGGGGCTGCTTTGCTGCGCCTGGCACAGGCTGCCTTGAATCTGTGCAGGGCACAATGAAATCTCAAGACTATCAAGGCATTCTGGAGCGAAACGTACTGCCCAGTGTCAGAAAGCTTTGTCTCAGTCGCAGGTCATGGGTCCTCCAACGGGATAATGACCCAAAACACACAGCTAAAAGCACCCAAGAATGGATAAGAACAAAACATCGGACTATTCTGAAGTGGCCTTCTATGAGTCCTGATCTGAATCCTATCGAACATCTATGGATAGAGCTGAAACTTGCAGTCTGGAGAAGGCACCCATCAAACCTGAGACAGCTGGAGCAGTTTGCTCAGGAAGAGTGGGCCAAACTACCTGTTAACAGGTGCAGAAGTCTCACTGAGAGCTACAGAAAACGTTTGATTGCAGTGATTGCCTCTAAAGGTTGTGCAACAAAATATTAGGTTAGCAGTCCCATCATTTTTGTCCATGCCATTTTCATTTGTTTTATTATTTACAATATCATTTTGAATAAAAAATCAAAAGCAAAGTCTGATTTCTATTAAATATGGAATAAACAATGGTGGATGCCAATTACTTTTGTCAGTTTCAAGTTATTTCAGAGAAAATTGGGCATTCTTCGTTTTTTGTGGAGGGGTACCAACAAATTTGAGCACGTCTGTATATCAGACTGATAGGACAGAAGGACTGGTTTATAGCAGAAAAAAAGAACGACAGAATAACTTAATACCACTTAATTTACCAAAATGAAAATGATTTATTATGGATGCGGGAAAAACACATTAACAATACGCTGTGCAGCGTCAACTTAGAAATCTGTCTTGTGTGAACTTCATGTTTTTGTTCCATTATGAACCTTCACAAGGGAAATACCAAGGGCGGCCGGTTAACAGTGTTTGCTTGCTCGCCGAACCCCCAGTCTCTTATTAATGGTTGCACTTCCCTTCTTCTGGATGATGTGCATTATTCTCCTTCTCATGTGACACTGGCACATCAACAATGCCGTTCATCTCATCTGACTAGTATGAAACTAGCCTTACCGTGAGGGCTCGGCTCGGCTCGGCTCGGGTGTGCCAGTGTGAAAAGGGACTGTGCTTGCTCAGAAATGCAAGCACCCAAATCCACCTTACACATGTTCAGTAGCAGCCAGCCGCCAGCCAGGACTGGCTATGATTGGCTTAAAAATGTGGATGGAGTGCAGCTGGTTAGCGAACACGGTGATCAGCGCGCATGTGCCGAGACAACATAGGCTATAAATATGAGCAGCACGAGTTCGGTCAGGGCTGCCAGATTGGCGGTTTACCAGCCAAATTTGGCTTGTTTTTAAAAGATCTAGCAGGTAAATATCGTCTTTGGTGGTTTGGCTATTTGTTGGCTATTTTTACTGTGCATGTTTGTTTTTTGTTCTATTCCTTTTGATTATGAGGTTGTCATAAGTGCAGGACTTCAATCACCACAATGCCTTGCATACTCTACCACGCCTGCCCCCTGGGCAGTGACTTTGTTCTGAAGCTCAGCATCCAGTAAAATGATAAATCAGATAAATGCCCACACTTGCATTCAGCAAATCCGGCTGAAGGAAATGGTGAACCCGCCTACTTCTTTCCTCAGGACTGGTTAATATCTTACAGATGATTGACACTCGTATGCATTTGAACAGGGTTCTTGTTTAATTGTAAAATAGGGAGAAATAAGAAAGTTTTTAATTTGTAACAAATTAAGAACTCTATCAGTACAAATATAATTCAAATTTGTTATTTTATTTATTGTTTTATAGACTATACGCCAACAGTTCAGGACAATTTAATTTGATCTTATCACATAAGAAACAGCAGTGCTTGTACAGTAAACTGTGAGAAAAAAACAAGCAAAGCCCATAACTTAAGCTCAGTACTATCTTGCTGTGTTCGGCAAGGCTTCTTTTTTTTTTTTTTTTGTTAATTTACCGGCCACTACTGCCTGTTTAAGGTAATCGGTTATTAAATATACCGTACAGTATATTTGTATTATTTTAATATTATTTATAGAATATTTTATATTATTATTATTTTAATCTAGATGATAGTCACATCAGGTTGGACAGTGCTTCTACCACTGAAGTTGGCCCCCTGGACCCCACCCCCTCACCTGCATCTAAGGTGTGAACAGCCAAAAATTTTGGCCACCAGCCGCCACTGGGAAATACATAAACATAATGTTTTTGTGTAAAAGAGAAAAGATAAAAAAAAAAAATACATGATCTGAAATCAAATGAACTGAAGCACAATCTTGTAAATGCATCATTGGGCAGCAGTGTGAAGTAGTGGTTAGGGCCCTGGACTCTTGACCGGAGGGTCGTGGGTTCAATCCTCGGTGGGGGACACTGCTGCTGTACCCTTGAGCAAGGTACTTTACCTAGATTGCTCTAGTAAAAACCCAACTTTATAAATGGGTAATTGTATGTAAAAACAATGTGATGTCTTGTAACAGTTGTAAGTCGCCCTGGATAAGGGTGTCTGCCAAGAAATAAATAATAATAATAATTGTATTACAGACTTATAAAAGTGCAAATGCAATGAAAGTGAAACATAATGTTTCTGTTTTGCAGAACAAATAATAAAAATAATACTAAATGTAATATTTAAGAACACAGTATATCTACAGTTCTGGCAATGTCTAAGTCAGATTGACAGATTTCACCCGAATTGAATTCAAAGTAGATGCTATAGTCAGAGGTGAAGGTAACTTTAATTTCTTACCTGTGTAGTGGTTCTCAGCACACTGCGCTTGCTCGCGCATGCCTAAACAACTTCAGCTAAGAAAGCAGGGAAGCGTCCATTCAAATATGGTATGTTATGCTCTTTTCGGTCTTTTATATTTTTAAAAAATTTAATTTATCACAATGTAATTTGTTTTATTTTTCCACCATTAAGAAAATAGTATATGAATATTTATCATATGCAATACATTGGGTCTTGTACATTTTTTTTACTTGTGCAACTTTGCAGTGGACTTCTCGTGAATTGTTTTTTCTTTTTAGAGAAATTAATTGTCTGTTGCCAGTTTAAGTTTGCAAAAAAATAATATATAATTAATGATAAATGTACATCTTTAGGCAATAGGAAAACACCTATCACATTGCAATTGATTGCACGTGTACCAAAATATGACAGTGCACAACTTGCTGTCTGTCACCGTACCACTTTCTGCCATTACATGAGTCAAGTTGTGGTCTGTTCCCCCACTACTACCACTAGTTGAATGAAAATGGATTTGAGTTTGTTTCAAGGACTCGGACTCGAGGCTCGAAGTCAAGGACTCTGACTCAAAGTTTTGTTTGAATGTACTATAACCACAGTTGTGTGATTCCTAGACAGATTATGTATGCACTATATGACTTTAAGTATCTATGAAGAATTATAACTTAATTTTTATGCAATGAGTATTTTTTTTTCCTTTTTTCTATCTGTAATTGTATATATTATAAATTGATGTCCTGATGAAGTTGTGAAAGCATTGAAACATCTATTTTTGTCTCTTTTTAAGTATGTAAAATAAAATAATAACAACTGAATTTTCATCTATGTGGAGTTGCCGATGTTTCTGTACATGTGAAATATTTTGGTGTGATACATAGATTTAACCACGTGTTACGTTCTTTGTTTTGAAATGTTGAGAAAGCTGTTTTTTTAAAAAAACTGGTTGTCATGTGTTTGTTTGTTAATGCTCCCCCAAGAGTCAATATTTAAATTCTGATTTAATTAATGATCATCATGGCTGTGGGGAGCAATAAACTAATAAAAATACTGAAAGAAAAAATTGGATTTTTTTTTTTATACCACTTCTTGCCTGCATATTTAACTTAATCACTTGCATTTATTTTTTGAAAATGTTTAATCGTTACAACAAACAGCAGAGGTGAAATTTGAACACATGGGGCTCTATTTAGCAAAGTTCGCAAACCCCTAAGGCAATCACAAAACACTTTTGCAGACAGTTAGCGCGTGAAAATCAGGTGAACGAGTGGACAAACAATATTGATGGCTTTACAGTATACTGCGGACATGAGCTAGTCTGCTGTGCAGTGCGAGATGTACCTGCAGCTTTAGTAAAGCGGGCAGGAGAATTCATCCATTTCCCTGTCTCTCAGGAGCCACAACAAAATACAAAGCAGGGTTTTCTTGGGAGGTATGTGTTTCCTGGTGTCCTGGGAGCCATCAATTGCACACATGTGCAGCTATGCGCACCAACACAGAATAGGCACCTCTACATAAAAAAGTGAAAGGCTGTTACTATACCTGTAAAGGCAAAAGATTGAGCCATAAAATATCAAATCCCTATTGAAAGTCAACCATGACCTGTTTATCGAGGCCCAAAAGGTTAAATAAGATGAATTTATATAAATGCATATTTTCTGTTTGATTTAAGTGTTACATGTGTGCTTACTAAGTAACTCACATAGCGACTTGTATACACTGTTACTGTTCCATCGGATCTGCATGTTAATGCTAGGTTTCAGAGGATGGTTGCGCATGTTTTCCAGTCAACAGAAAGCATGTGTGTCAAGCTCTTTGAAGTGTGTATGATCTGAGACATACAGTACATTAAGGATACACAATCAGGAGAAACTGAATGGAAGGGTTATAATACAAGTGAGTCATGGTGATCAGAAAAGGAGTGGTATTGTAAAAGAAAATGCTGATTTTTTATTTCTTACTCTTTTCCCCGGTTGAAGCATAACAGTATAAATGTAATTAACATTACATCACACTGCTCTAGGAGTTAAATGATCAGTTAATCATCACTATAAAATGCAACTAAAGTAACTGAATTTTGGCCAACCTTACCAATAATGTTCTGGATATACATTATACAGTTGATATCCTACTGACCTATTGAGCTCCTACAATATAACGTTGTTTTGACACACTTACAATTAGGTCAAACTTACAAGAAACTGTATAATGGACTTGGGGGGTTATTTAATCAACGTGTACCCCTCCAGGATAACCCAAATCTGGATTGAATCTACCATCTACACATGTTTAACCCATTAACTCAGAAAAACAAGCATGTCAGTGACACTCACCCCTTTCCATGGGTAAAAAAGGCCATACGCTGTGTATACTATATATTGTAGCGGGTTGAATATTTAGGCGACAATGTTATGCTTTAGAATAAAATACATATATGTGCTGTTTATTGTATGCATCCAATACAGTGGATCCTTGTAATAAAAATACTGTAATATATTGTTTTATTTGTAAAGGTAAGGAGCGTATTTTGAAACACAAGGCACATTTTCTGTGAGCAATGAAACAATTGACATGGTAGGTAGTGAAAAAAAAAAGTTGTAGGCAATTCAATTGTTGTAGTATATTTATCACGTTGTTAGTTGTTGTTTTATACTGTTACAGTCATTATATTACTCTCTGAAATGTTGTCTTTGCCTTTGACTCTTATATGTGTTTAAATAAAATGCAGCTGGTTGGGTAATGGTGAAACTGTTATTACTAGAACTGATTAGAATATCTCAGCAGTGTGCCACCCTGTGAAAATTCCTAACACTTCTGTACAGAGTCTGGAATTTGACAGGCAAATCTGAAGCAGGGGAGAAGTTGATTTAAAGAAAACAGCTTGCTGTGAACAGAGTTTTCACCCCTTAAAAACACTGTCCTTTCATTGATTTTTTTTGTTTGTTTTTTTTACAGTATTTCTAAGTTTAGCACTATTGAGCGTTTAATAGTTATGTTTATTATTATTATTATTATTTATTTCTTAGCAGACGCCCTTATCCAGGGCGACTTACAATTGTTACAAGATATCACATTATTTTTACATACAATTACCCATTTATACAGTTGGGTTTTTACTGGAGCAATCTAGGTAAAGTACCTTGCTCAAGGGTACAGCAGCAGTGTCCCCACTGGGGATTGAACCCACAACCCTCCGGTCAAGAGTCCAGAGCCCTAACCACTACTCCACACTGCTGCTTATGGTTATGCAAAACTGGTTATGCAAAACTGTGATGTACGTACGCCCACCTGCACTATATCCCTATCCTCCAAATGAGTTTGCTATTAATATCAACTGTACATGTTAATTGTTTTGCTTACCTGAAAAACTCGTAAGTTTTCTTTTTGTTTAATGTATTGTTGCTGAATGGCCAACAACCAGCCAGTTTACATTCTAAAGCCTTAGCTGTTGAAAAACACATTGGCAACCGGCAGTATTCGCCACATTGTCCTATAAGGGCGTGCCCTGGTGAAGTCACCCTCTTAGGGGATGGGTAGCACTGCAGTCTCCATGCCCATCCAAGCCAGGGAGGTGACACTCCCTGCAAAAGCTACTAATGCCAATGGATTGCAGCCAATTGTATTCAAGGATCTATCTTGCAAAGAGATCTCCACTGTGATCCTGAAACAAGTTTGTGATTTCAGATATTCAGGTAAACTGCATGTGAATGAATGTAAAAGGCAATAGAGACCCCCGGCTGCTTTAGGGATGGAAAATGAATTAAACCAAGGGGTTTAGCTGCAATAGTAGAGGGTGAATCCAATGGGTTAGGATACATTTATAGGTAATTAAGAAGGTGTTCCCCACAGACACTTGAGAAAACACTTGAGTGGTGTGTGTGGGGGAAGATTCTCCTGCTGAACAAAAGCTACAAACACCACATATTTCTTAATTACAGTTTACGAATTGCCAATTTTTTAAACAGAGTATGTATTCATATACTGTGGGTTCAATACCTTTATTTTAAATTGCTGTTAACAGTTGAAGGTGTAAAGCAGCACACTGCAGAATAAAGAATCCTTTATGCTGTGTTTTTGGAACCAGCTATGTATACAAGGATTAACATTATTACTTTAATACTGATTTCTTCACTAGTGATGACATACTGAAAAGGTCAATAATAAACTTTTTTTTAATGTAACTTTCAAAAAGAATGTTGATAGAAACTACTCAGTTCTTCTATGAACTACACATTTTACACCACCTGTTAAAATACTTTCAAATGTCTCTGTTCCAACAGGGCCAGTTAATAAATTAGCTTTGCCAAGCACTCTTTATGTACACCCAAATGCAATCAATCAACTTTTAATATCATTACATCACTGCCCAGTTATTTTACTCAAACGTAACTTTCTGTCTCAGTCAAAGGTCAGGTTAATAAGTACAGACCACTTTTACCAGGTACTTGTTATTCAGGAAAGAAGTGGCTAACCACATATAACTGATTTATGATGTGTTTATATCTAAAACCTTTAGAATAACAATCATTAAAAAATGAAACTGTCTGTAAATTGTGTACTGTATGTTTTATTATTATTATTATTATTATTATTATTATTATTATTATTATTATTATTATTATATAATTAAATATTATTAA